>NC_052106.1:5336212-5449864 GCF_012273895.1 Zerene cesonia | reverse complement strand
TCTTCGACCTACAAGTTATTAAAGGTCGATCTCGCCTTTACAAACCGTCCCGATTATCTGGACGGCACAGAAATAGCAGAATAAAAAACAAACATGTTGCGAACGATCCTTGTACGAAACCAAGTTTTGACCGAAAGCGTAAAAAAAGCTGTTCGGTGCAATGTCACGAGATGCCTTAGCACAGAATTAGCCAGAAGGAAACAGACAAATAAGTAAGTGTACATCATATCGCTATTAAGCGACAATTAATCCATTATTCTGAACAGTCCGATATCAGATTCAGTCACAAATTAATCACTCATTTGTTAAACAATTCAAATATTGTTCTAGTCCAAGCTTACTCGAATTGCATAACCGTAATGTCAAACGTTTTACCTTGGCAAGTGTCATTGGCAAAAACATGTGTAAGGAAGCCGGCACTTCGCAAATTTTTTAAGTGATTCTTATAAGCTTTTGTTTTTTATTATTTATTTTTTTATTCAAAATATTTCATAAACATCAATGACCAAGATCAAGATTTTAAGAGATATAACGTCGTACTTTGTTAAAAAATTGCTTATAAATGTTAAATATATTTTTTATTAAATCTTCAGATTATTATCTCCATCACAAAAGCAGATATCTGCTCCTCAACAATGGAGTATACAAGTAAGGCATTACTCAGACCTGCCTCCTCACAACAAAGTAAATCTTCCGGCACTTTCACCAACTATGGAAAATGGTTCAATTGTAAGCTGGGAAAAGAAGGAAGGAGACAAACTCAATGAAGGTACATTTGTGAATAAATTTTGATTCTAAATTAACAATTATCTTTTATAGTATTCAAATGCATTATAATGACAAGTATATTTATTTTTAATACAAAAAAAAACCATTTTGTTGAACTGTGGCAATGCCTAGCCTCTCTGCCACCTGTGATCCTATCAGCAATTGAATTGAGGCCAGATCACAAGTGGCCAAGAGGCTGGCATTGCCATGTTTTGTTGAAAAGATGTTTGGTTAATCCCGCCCCTGATTGTTTTTTTTTTTTATTTTATTAAGAACTATACAGGCTTTGTGACTAAGCAGCATTTCATATATGTATGCTGCCTATAAAATATATCATAGAATTGTTTATTCAAACCTTATATAACTGAAAACATACTTGCCTAAAAAAATTTAGTAGGACAATCAGTATAATTTATGTAGTTGTTCTTTATTTGCTCCATGATTTACTAGACAAAACAAAATAACATATGCCAGGGATCTCATAGTATTTATACACTGGTGAACATAATTTTATCATGTGTATTTGTCTTATCAATTGTGACAGATTCTGTGATATTATTTTAAGAATATCTAATGATATGAGTATAAAATATAGTTACTTACAAATCCACAGATCTTTCTTAGGTTTATCTTATTATTATGCAAACAATTTGTGTAAATAAAAAATAAACCAACAATTAAAAAACAATGTTGATATGGTTATATTTTTACCTTAAAATTAAAATAGAATTATGTCTGATCTGTACCTTACACAGCAGACATAAATATATTAAATTCTATAAGTACAATGTCATAAGTAATATTTAATTAATTCTAAATTATTGTAATATTTTAAATAATTAGTTACCACACATTGTAGCTCTAAAAGTGAATTTTATTAAAATCCAGTCTATCACTCAATATATTATTGTGGAAGTCAAATGAAGGTCAAATTAAGACTTAGTTAATAAAATTATTTTAATACAAATACCATACTTAAATGAAATGGCATATTTGCATTACAACCTTATCTGCATCTCATAAATCAAAATCAATCATCAAAAAAAGAAACTGAAATGTTCACCTATTAATTTTTTTTATATATAGATCTAGTATTGATTAATTATTATTATAAATGTATAATTGTTTTCTTAAAGGTGACCTCCTCTGTGAAATTGAAACTGACAAAGCGACCATGGGTTTTGAGACCCCTGAAGAAGGTTATTTGGCCAAGATCCTTATCCCGGCAGGCACTAAGGGTGTCCCAGTCGGTAAACTGTTGTGTATTATAGTCGAGAACCAGGCTGATGTGGCCGCATTTAAAGATTTCAAGGATGACTGTAAGTATATATTTATAAATCCATGTACAATGTTTATAGTGTAAGTGATAACATAATATTTTGTTTCCATTCCATATCTCAAAAATGGTTCAACTAATTTAAATATAGTATTTGATCTTATTTTGGGGGACTACAGCTGTGAAATAATAAAAATTTTGCATGGAGTTAATATTTTTGCTGCATAAAAGTGTACAATGGATACATAGAACCTCCATTATTTTTTGGAATGTCAGTTATATAAATTTACCATAACAGTTAATTGCATGATAACCAAATGTGACTGATTTAAGGCTCAAACAAGGTGCATAACGGTGTGCTTTATTCATTAACACATTAAAATACCCACAGCGTCGGGAGCGCCATCGAAGCCTACGCCAGCTAAGTCGAAAGGTTACTATTTTTCATTGTGTTGATAACATCTTAGTTGAATGTTTTTAATTTGTTGCTTTGGGATTACTTGTGTTTGCATATTATATTATATATTTGTTGTTTTTTTATGTGATATTTGTTTACCAGTTCATAAATAAAAAGATTTAGATGAAAATGGTTTTTATCAAGTTAAAACAAGCTAAATTATTTTGGAAATTATAACTCAAACATTACTCGTTTCACTTGTACCAATTTTAAAAGATTTTAGGCTAAGCCAATTAAAATTGGAAACAGTAATTTTATACTATTACCTATCTTATATTCAACTGTTATATATCTTTCCTACATCAACTATACTTTGCTTAGTTTAATATCCACTTACCTATACATGTGTTCTCATCACTTGATTTCGATTATTCAAAGGTTACTCATATATGTTTCTTATCACTTTGTTTTTAAAACGAAATGATTTTATTTATTTATTATTAAAGTTTTACCCATACAAAAATTTCAATCTCCTCTCCTTACTCATCAGCGGCCGCAGCCCCTCCCCCGGCCGCAGCAGCCGCACCGGCCCCACAAGCGGCACCTGCCGCACCTGCAGCGCCTGCTGCACCAGCTGCACCTGCGGCGCAACCCGCAGCCGACCAACATAGCAGGATCTATGCCAGCCCCATGGCCAGACGGTTGGCAGAGCTCAAGAACATTCGGTTGGGTGGTATGTATCTTTTCGTTAGTTGATATGAAACAAGTTGTCTTTGAAAAATTATATGTGCACTATTATATTATTATACATCTGTTGTTTTTTGGGCAATCTTGAATGCGTCTGAATTGGTCTTGATATGATTTGTTAGACAGATGGGATAATTCAGAATTTATTGTATTTATACTTCATATATAATACTACAATAGCTACGCATAATTAAAAGTCGATAATATCTAGACAAGCTTTGCATCCCTAGAAGTATTATAGATGGAGTAGGGAAGATGTGTGGCTGGTGGTGATGGTCATATGATAGCTTGTAAAGGAAAATATGCGACGTTTAAAAAGAGAAAGATCGTCTAATTCAAACTACTGACAGAACTAACCATTAAATCCTTAATCATGCTCCCTGTCTACAATTTTAGTTTTTTTTAAGAAAGTTGACAAGTAAGCAAGTAGATAAAACAATGATACTGAGCAGAGAGAAAAATATTGTATCACAAACCTGTTTCTCTCTCAAAGCAAAACGTCGTATGCGGAAGTAAATAAATACTTAATTCAACTCCATCCAGTAAAGAACCCTACTCCTTCCTTTCTAACTGAACCACATATACTCGAGAAAGAAGAAATATCGTAAAGAGATGTTCTCTTTCTAAATTTAGCATCTTCCTTGTTCTATCTGTTCTATGAAGCCGGGTATTCATTATATTCGTTAACTTTTTGCGCTCCGCGTTCTTGCATCCACTCCGCATAGTGGATACGTTTGCGAACTTGGAGCTTAAAGTTGTGCTGAGCCAAGTGGGCCAACAGAAAGGGGAGCTCAGTCTGTTCTGGACTGTGGAGCCGTTTTATAGAGATACGCGTACCGTGTCCATCGCAGCGCAATAGGTTCGCGAACGTAATGGATGCAGCCAGCTGAATACCTCTTTGCTCGCATCCCCTATACCAAAAGCGTTGCAACACAGGCCAAGGGTCTGGCATATACGGTTCGCTGAAGAGCGGTGACGTGGCAGGCGCGGCGGCGGCGGCTGCGGCGGCGCCCGCGCAGGCGCTCCCGCCGCCGCCCTCCGGCGCGACGTACGTGGACCTGCCGCTGTCCGGCATGCGGGAGACCATCGCCAAGCGTCTGACCGCCGCCAAGCAGACGATACCGCACTACCAGCTGTCGGTCACCGTCAACGTGGAGAAGACGCTCGCGATGCGCAAGCTGGTCAACGATAGATTGGCCGCTGAGAAGGCGGACGTCAAGGTGAGGGCAGTATAGTATAGTGGGGGTGTTATACCGTACAGATACGGTTTTGATATAGAATGTACTGTATTCACTTTTTAACACGCTTTTATTAGCTTCTTACCTTTAAAGACAGAATGTTTTATGTTAGATTAAGTTTTGAAAGACTATTATTGACTAAAGAATATAATAAACATGGTAAAATATATACGTTAACTAGCTGCGCCCCGCGGTTTCACCCGCGTAAGTCCGTATCCCGTAGGAATATCGGGATAAAAAATAGATGTTAGCCGATTCTCAGACCTACCCAGTATGCTTACCAAATTTCAGAGGAATCGGTCAAGCCGTTTCGGAGGAGTATGGCAACGAAAACTGTGACACGAGAATTTTATATATATAGATAGATAGAAGCTGTTGCTAAGTTAATAATATGCATATGTTAATAGAAGCAGAGCATTTAGCTTAGCTCTATTATTAATTGTTTATTATGTACACATAAATATGTAATCAATTTATCATATAGGTATCAGTGAACGACTTCATAGTGAAGGCCGTAGCGGCGGCGTGCAAGCGCGTGCCCACCGCCAACTCGCACTGGATGGACACATTTATTAGACAGTGAGTATAGCAGTGCGAATTATTCAATACTATAAACATATTTGTATTCATTTAATGGTTTTATCTTTGATTGTTTTCTTCAATATATTTTCTTTATTGTTTGGCTTAGTGCAGTAAGCACTCAGTCTGCATATTACATTGGATTACTAATAAAACAAAGTCCCTTCCCGCGTCTGTATGTATGTTTAGATCTGTAAAACTGCACAACGGATTTTGATTGGGTTTTTAATAGATAGAGGGATTCAAGATCAAAATATTAAACTATTCCGAATTTAACGCGTGCGAAGCCGCGGGAAAAAGATAGTATATTATAAAATTTTGTTTTTAATTTTTAATTTTAATACAGCTAACTTTGTGGTATAGTGACAGCTGTCTGTCTATCTGTCTATCTGTCCGTATTTGAAAGTAAACCTGTTTCGCACAGATACTCGAACGTGGACGTGAGCGTGGCGGTGGCCACACCGAGCGGCCTGATCACGCCGATCCTGTTCAACGCGGACTCGCGCGGCGTCATCGACCTGTCCAGAAACATGAAGGAGCTCGCGCAGAAGGCGAAGGAGAGCAAGCTGCAGCCGCAGGAGTACCAGGGCGGTACGGTCACTGTCTCCAATCTTGGAATGTATGGTGAGTGATTTTTTAATTTTTATTTTTTTATATATTTTTTTATTTTTCTTTATTTGGGCTAACAAATAGTAGACCAGTAAGAAATTATACAGGAACATTTTAGTCTACAGGTACTGCTTAGTACATATGTGTAGCAACCAACAACATTATCCACAGATCAATTACGTATATGTAATGCGTACAACAAATGCGTATCATTTATTATGCATATGAGAATAAAATTGGTATGGAGTATTGTGAGCATATGGTGTTGGCCTTCCGACTTAAAGTTGTTTTGATGGTGGTAAAGTCAAATACTAAATAAAATATTCTGTCCGTTTCGCTCTCTATACTAACCCTCTGTAACGTGGCCTTAGATTCAATTTCAATTAATTAATTTTTTTTTAATGGCAATATATTAATGAATTTATATGTACAATTGAAAAATTTATAATATAAAAAAAGAAAAATATTCGCATGCTGTCAAGGAATGTTATTATATTCCTATACTCACTAACATGATAATAAAACCCACTTAGCATTACATAAAGTACCTATACAATATGTTCAAAATATAGTAGAGACGTGTTTTGGAACAACAAAAATTTTCATATAAATACAATCTGGACTAAATCTTGATATTTGTTCATATTAATTACAGGTATTACAATGTTCAACGCCATCATCAACCCTCCCCAGGCGTTGATATTGGCCTGCGGTGGCTTGCAAGAGATTGTCATCCCCGATAAGAACGAACCACAAGGGTATGTAATTAATATTTTAATTTATATTATATTTTTATAAATTTTCTCTTGTTTTGTTCATGACAATACATTATTAATTTTTTTCATAATAAATTGATTATAAAACCTGTTCCAAAGAGAAAAAATTATTTTAATGATCTAAATTGTACACTTTAAGAAAATGATTCTACGCGTTAAATTCGGAGTAGTTTAATAGATGTTGTAAATCTTCCTCTTTAATTTCTCTATCTAAATTCTGATTTTAAACCTTTAAAATCTGTTGTGTAGTTTTAAAGATTTAAGCATACATAGGGACAGACAGAGAAAGCGACTTTGTTTTATACTATCCTTAATAAATACTTATTTAACGAACTTGTACGATATCGAAATAAAAAGAAATTGTTATTTTTTTTTCAGATTCCGTCTGGCCAAATTCATAACATTCACCGCGTCAGCCGACCACAGAGTGATCGACGGAGCGGTCGGAGCGCAGTGGATGAAGGCGCTCAAAGAAAACTTGGAAGACCCGGCGAATATGATCCTATAAACACTTCATGGGACCTGGTTGAGCAACTTTCAAAAAAAAAAAAACACTATGGCTATAATCTGTCAAAAACCATAGACTAATGTTTTGGGAAAAGATTGTCTTTGGTGATGGATTTTTTGAAATTATTGTCTATGGTGCGATAGATACATTGTAAATAGCTTTATATAGACTATTTTATAGCAAATAAAGCTGAATTTGGTGTGGGCAAAAGTATCTGTATAACACATCAGATAGTTTCCACTGCACTGCCCTTAATGTATAGTAAAAGTCTTTTGCATATTGTATTGGATTTTTGGAAAGGTTGCTCCAACGAGTTTCATTGGTATCGATATGTTTTAATACAATTTGTTACGGGACGCCTAGATAAGCGTACAGTTTAAAAAAAACTTAGTAATTATAGTATTTATTTGACTCGATCGAGTCTGTCCATAGCAAATTGCGTTGAAATTGTGTAAACGTATATCCTTCTTCATTGTTTCATATTTATTTTATTTTTTTAAGGATCATGATGTGTAAGAGATTATCGTATATTAATCATATTTAAGTATATTTTTTAATCACCCTTTTGAAGGATATTTTTTTTAAGTATGTTGTGGAATATCAAATTCAACAGATGCAGATGTGCATAACTGCCTAATATTTTTAATTATTTATGTGTCGAAATTCATCATTGCATATTCCTGTAGTCTATAAGCGTCATGTATTTTTTATTCTGTTATTTTTTTGTGTCTTTTTTTTCATATATGTTTTATCTGCATTTTATAGTTATAGTGATATAATGAATCTTTTTGTAGTGTTTTCTTTATCATGGAAATAGCAAATGTGAATTAAATTTACAGAAAATGCAACATCTGTGTAAATATTACGTTTGAAATTAAATAAATGTTTTGTTACCATCAATGCTGTTGTGTTTTGATGCTGATAGGTGATTTTATGGACGTTAGCGGAATATATTTTATTTATAAATAAATTCGATGTTTCATTCTGACCCTACATTTTCCATTTAATGAAACAGTGCTGGATGCATTTAAATTTCATACTGCTTTGCCGCGCTGTTGTACCCGCGGACACATTTGTGGCTAATAGCAAGTATATCTATGGCTTTTGTTTTATTCTAGCAATTTACATCACTGCCGAGTATCATCATAATCCGTTCAGCGGTTTACGGAAGAAGCACACGCATACATCCAATCATCCTCACAAACACGTTTATAATATTAGTAAGATAATCTCCACAATCTCATTTTTGGAAGCAAAGAATATAAAATTGAATTTATTATGGAAAAAATCAAAAAGGTAGCGCCTAACTATAGGGATCATAAACAATTTTTACTCGATAGATTATAGGTTTTATATGGATCGATCTATATACATAAAATTCTCGTGTCCGTCTGTATCGAAGCTCTTAGGATTCAACGGATTTTTATGAAATTCTTTACGTATATTCGGTAAGGTACGGTAAACATACACTATTTTATATGTCTATTTATAAATGGTATGTTAAAACAACGGTTGCTGCCAGCCAGTTTATTATAAAATAAATGAATGTTTGCTTCCCTTGTTCGTGTATTCTTAAAACCTTGTACCTTATTAATTATTGTTATCCGGGTCAATGCCAAAAACTTAATTAAAAAGTTGCGTGCTAAAAAATAAGAGGCGCGTCATACAGGGCTTGTCACTAATAAACAAAAATAAAAGGTGACAATAACTTATGCATAACATGAATCCTGTTTAAATAAATATCTAATTTGTTATCTCTATTTTAACGATAAACATTTAAATTTTAGAGCGGCTTATGATATCCTCTTACCAAAAAACGTTTTTGTGAAAAAATTATAGAATCGCATTAAAATGGTCGATTCTCCTGGTGAGCCCGAATCGGATGGCGAAGAAAAGAAAGTAGTAAAAGAAGTCCCCGTCGTTCAGGACCAAGGGTTCTTCCGACATAACACAGGCGACACCTATGATGGATTCTTTGAAGCCAAAAAGAAGGACCGGAGCGTTAAAATGCACGGTTAGCAGATTAAATTATATCTAATATAATATCACATATTCGTATTATTTCCTATAAGTATATACGTGTCAATGTACGTAACGTAAAAATGTTGAATGGTTTTCATGTACAGTACATTTTTTTTAAACTCAAACTAAAACATTTGATTTTATCGGAAAGCAAGAAGTTTTTATCTTGGAAATACTACGGGAATAGAAACTATGTACGAAAAACTTAGGGACTGTCTTACTTTTCCTTAAATGGCCCAGAAACCTCGTCTGTCTCTTCTTTAAGCCTAAACCCTTTTAAATACCACCAGACATCTAATTTAAATGTAGCTAAAGTTATTGTTAGTAAGACATATTATTATGAATAATTCATTACAATATTGTGGTTCGCAAGCGAGCAATATGGTAAAATCGCAAAGAAAAGGCTTTTTTCTTATGCTTTTTATAAGATTTACTAACCCTATCACTAAATGAACGAAATATCAAGCCTATCACCTAGAGCAGGCGTGAGAATTGGCATATCTAGCTTAGTAAAGCTATTTAATGTGCTTGACAATCTGTCACATCTCATATTGTCTTGTAAAAAAAAAAAAACAACGCGTACTCGACAAAAAGAGAAGTCCTTATGGAATAGTAACCATCAATTCGCCCATTCAACATTCCGAACAGCTTAGCGAAGCGTTAAAGAATGTTTTTGTATTTCATTAAGTAAAATTTAATGAACCGTATCAGTTTGTAGCTCCATTCCACTCCATAACCCGTGTGTTTCGCTCCAATTGTCAAAATGATGAATTTAATGATCTTTTGTCTTCTGGTAGTTGATAAATTGATTTTATCTCACATTGATATATATATATATATATATATATATATATATATATATATACGTTTTTAAATACTTAGTGTGTAAAAATTATTTCAAATACTTGTTTATAATTGGTATTATTTAGTTTTTTTATACAGAATACGGACGCACCTTTTACCTAGATACTAAAGGTGAATAATGTATAGCTTCGCTGCGCTATTACATACCTACCTATGTCTCTGTGAGGATAACAACACAAATCTTTTTACTAACATTGTATACACCTTTTCTTCTTTCAAATGCAGATTTCTAACTTCGAATCTTATTACTATACTGCTTTAACATACTCAGAATATTATTTTTTGGCTGGTTATACTACAATAAATAAATACTTAGTCCTATATTGCACACAAAAGACCTACGATGGTGCTATTATAAAAATAAATAAAAAAATTGTTTAATTTTATCGCCTCCAAAATGTACATATTAAGATTAAAGTGTTGGATTATCCCCCTCTAAAGCTATTTGACAGATCACGAAGAGCTTTAAAGTAAAGAATATTTACTTAGAGTACCTTGTTACGATTCCAAAATTACGTAATTATCATTGTTTGATAGGCCCTGGAGTTTACACAACAAATGAAGGCGACATCTACGCCGGGAATTGGGAAGCTGACCGATTTGGTGCTAATGAAGAAGTGTCCATAATATTTACCGATACAGCTAAATACGAGGGAACAATCAAAGACTGGTGTTACGCTGGCCCGGGAAGGTATATTTATCCAGATGGAAGCACGCTTGTTTGTGATTTCGTTGAAAATTCACCTGTTGGGAAACTAAAACTCATTGACCCCAACGGCCACATTTGGTTAGGGAAGGCTGAATGTGGTTTCGCTTGGTTTCAACCGGTTAATCATTACTACGAAATGTTAGAAGCAACGCGTGATGCCAAAATTAAGAAACATCGTAAAAGCAAAGATGTCGAAGATGTAGGCAGACACTGAGATATATTTTTAATATTTAAATCATTAAATGGCCACAATTATATCGAATATACGCAACTTCCTAATTATCACATATTAGGTCGGATATTAGGTCATTGACGAATTGAATTGCTTCACGAAATTTATTTTCAATCAATTTCCATGTTAACGAAAGTTCTTGTCGTAAATATGTATGTTCTAAAAAGCCTCACTGTATTATTTATGTAATAGACAATTTAAAATATAAACATAATAAAATAAATTATGAACACGCATTCCCATTTATAGCTCATACGTACTCGCATTAAATCTATAAGGCTTCCAAAACTACACATCAATCTGACGTCATCTAACTTGCATACTGTACGTGATTACTTATTATTACACTTAATTTATTCATAGCACATTCATTATAACTCTCCCAATTAAGACGGCCGTATGCTTCCAACTTACCTTGATTTGGGCCGTTTAATGAAATAACGGTATGAAGGGCTCCGTAAGTCATAAGTGGGTCATTTAACTACAAAAGCGATCTTGCGACGTGACAGGAAACAAGCCATACCGAAATGCATATTAAAATAGTTACAAGAATCAAGAAGCTTCCGTCAACTCTATCTTTTATACGTTTAAATGGTTTGAGTAAACAGAACTGATGGTGAACAATAGAAGCTCACAGTTAAAGAACAGGTTGGTGATTAGGTGCTAAGTGGGGTGTAAGGTGTTACTCCATCAGTTAGTATTTTATGACACTTTTCGAAACGAGCACTTAAAGGTGTAAGTACATACTTGACAAATTGATGGGACCTGCGCCACTTAATTGAGTGGGTACGGTCTACGTTAAATTTTATTTGTATTTTGTGAGATTTTTTCTCTTTATTTATTTCACGACCTTTGTAAATAGTTTGATCTAAACTAACATCTTAAACAGTTGTTTGATCAAAATTGAACAAAAGCACCACAATTAGTTAATGATCACATTAAGCCAATTCTGAAACGATATCAGAAGATTTTACGTTAACTTCCATATAAAACGTATGTAATTTTTGTTACATCCATAAACCTTTTAGCACAACAGCATTTATTTAGGTTTGTTGTTAAATGTTGTAATCGACGTCATCCGCAAAGTAGTAAATGGCTTACGCCTACAATGAAGTAGACATTCGCATTAAGCCTTATTGCATGGCCTCGACGCCTACTGAGTTGAACTGAATTGCTTATTGTCGACTTATACGCTTGCGGTAAGATAGAAAATAAAAAAGTATGGTAACGTGTTGGAATTAATTGTTTAGGTAAGGTATGAAAAGTAACTTTATAGCCTGTTTATGAGCTAAAAAATCCTGCACTTTTTTCAGCACACAAGCACATCTATAGAAATATCTTACATAAATCCTGAAGCTCAAATATAACCGAAGCCAAATATTTTCTAACAGCAACAGTTTTGACTAAGGAACACATTTTTTACGGAAGTCGGTAAAGATAGTTGATCCAATTACCATTAGTGGAGTCTTCTCTTATCGTGACACAATTTTGTCCAATTCCCGCCGCCTCATGTGATTACGTGTGATAACGTCATTTTGGTGCTCATTACTTTCGTAACAAAATGGCGTAATAGGGTACTTTCTATGCATCTTCTGTATGAGAGATTAGGAGCTGTAAAAGCTCTGTCTCTTTTGACAAACAAATTCAAAAAGTATTAGAGGAATTATTTTTTATCAGCTGCGTTTGTTCAGTACCGTGATGTCGTTTACATAAAATTTATGAAAATTTCAATTAATAACATCATGGACTATCTAAATTTAATCAATGAATATGGAAGTTCATGATAAATAGTTCATAAAATGTTGAGTATTAAACCTATCATGTAGGTACATCATGTTTACGATGATGTCAAGTCAAATAATTAAATTGTTAAATTATTAACCGTCGGTACCTTCATGTATTAATTGAAAACTGTTTAATAAAGTATTTATGTCAATTATTATAACATTAATAAATGGTATATCTTCAATTCTTTTTAATTGTATATTTTGGAATTGCTCCTTAAGAATTCAATTTATTACAATTAATTATGACGCGTGCAGCATGACGTAGCTGAAAAACAGTGTTATCAACGACTGAAATTCACTAAACTCAAACGTTCTTATCACGAAAAACTTTGTAGGTTATCCACTGCCGACTGTTTAGCTGTTCACAAAGTTTTCTACAGTTGGAGCTACGCAATGGACGTTGCCCAATTTTAGTAGTCGTAAAACTTGTTGCGTAGACGGCCTACATAGGTAGAGTCTATTCACAGTTTACGAAGGTAGATTAGTAGTACGGCAGATGTCGGAGACGCGGAACGAGCTAGCGCGGCGGCGCTGCCCGCGCCTTCCCTTATCATCTTATCAGCCCTTATCACTTATCACTCATCGCGAATCCGATCGAGTTACAGTTGATTCACGCACGTGCAAATATCCGATACACATGTAATTTTAATTAAACCCGATCATGTACAATAAAGTGTTATTGTTAGTGTGTTTTATTATTGGATATGTTCACGGCCAAGGTAAGTTTTCCATGCAGATGGAAATTGTTTTCGCCTTTTGTTGTAATAAAGATTAATGTTTTTGAATTTAGGGCGTGGAACGTGGCTGAATCACATATTTACTAATCATTTATAGTTTTAAATCCCGGTATAAGCATTATTTTATTTATGATTTTCGTATTGGGAAAGGCAGTTAATTTGTTTTATTTATATGTGCAAAAGTTATAATAATTTATTTTTATTATTTTAAGAGGCCGCATCTCATTAAAAGATCTCTTTAATAAATTCTATGCACAATATTTAAAAAAAATAAGTGACATTTACTGCTATTTTCTTGGAAGTTCATAATAATTGATACCTATTAATTAAATAGTACACGTATTTTTTAAATATGAGACTGTTAACCGAAGCAGGCAGAGGGTATTAGGTTTTTCTTAAACAAAGATATTATAATATCCAGCTAATAATAATGGGCCATTACATTATGTTTATTTTGTAGATGTTTAATTGAAAAGTATAAATTAAACAAAATTAATACATTTCATTCATGCATAGACCTTCCTATAAAAATGCACGCGATACGGAAATAGCTGCAATTATTAAATTTAAAGTTACTTCGTCTTTATCAGACCATAAACGTCCTATTACTTACGTTTATCTACAAAAAGAATGATTTATGTGATGTCGGTGAGTCCATAAAATAAATGTGCTTCAAAAATAAACCGAAGGAGCGGGCCGTATCCGAAACCCACCTGCTATGGAAGTTTGTCTTCAGAAATAGGAAATATTCTATTTGGGAATGAATTTTCGGACTTAATTCGGGACAATGACACGTGCTTACTGTTTCTTTGGTATTTTGTTTCCACGTTGACGGAATTAGTTTGAACGTCGTAAAAGCTTTAATATTAACTCCATCGATGCAACGATTTCGTGTTTATGATGATGAAAGTATGGAAGTGAAAAGTTTAAAGGATTTTCTGATATTTTTAAATCTTTAAGCGACAGATGAGGTATTTACAAAGGTAAATAAAAAATGTGTTACGGAAAAAACAAGATGAATTAGGTACGTTTTTGGTTAAATTGGCCCGATACTAAAATACACAACTGTAACATAACTTTAACCCACAATTAAATATTCTTTAAATCTCTAGATCTTCCTTCATACATAAGGATCAACACAATGATCCTGAATTCCTGTACACGTAAGCGGGTATTTTTGAACAAACATTTAAGTTTAGATAGATAATTTGAACTGAAATTTAGTGCATCGCAATGTTATCTATAAATACATAAGCGTGTTGCGCTGTAAATAAACTCTTCCTTATTGTAATAAACTTTAAAACTTAGTGGGAGTTTCTAGTTAGTTAATTGCTACAATACAAAGTATATGACGTTACAAATTTATTGTTTTTGCGTAGAATATTGTTATATCCCTACCTTAGTACTTTAGTAGACAATATTGTTGTTTATTTAATTCGGTGATAATGGTGAATTGTGTAAATTTGAATCTTAATGATTATTAAATATTAATATTTATAAATATTAAACTAAAATCTTCTATACCATACTGGTCATAGTATGTAGCAGTTAAATTGAAAGAATCAAAAACCTCGACAAATTGAGAAAAACGGAAGATAATTTTTAATATATATAATACATATGAAATACAAGTTTTATTGAGATGAAATGTTGACGTCGCTGAGGATACATCACGATTCTAATGTAAGCAGACCTAAATAACGTTCCATGAATAAATACAAACGTAGAACGTAACCATTCTACTGTTAATATATATGTACATACGTAGAAAAAGTAAATAACTAATAAACAAAAATAAAATAATTCTATCTATAATCCTAAATCTACTTATATCGAACAAAAATCTGACTCTCTTAATCTTAATTCTTACGAAAAAAAATCATCGCATTACAGATTAACCTTTAAAATTCAACCGTTTTAGTTAAAATACATGTGACGTGGCATATGAAAATTTTAAAATTCGGATACTCTGCGGATTTTATAATAATTACTTATAATTAACGGAAGTTGACACGTTATAAAATTCATAAATTCATTATAGATATTAAATTGAATAGTATAACTTTGTTCAACTTCGTAAACCTTTGGTATAACCAATTAAAGAAAGTGAAGAAAAAGCGTCGCTTCTATACTTATGAAAGACCAACAATGCAGCTTTAATTATAGGGTGTCAAATATATCAGAAAATGGATGCTACAATTTTATTCGCTTTAACACGTGCGTGTAATAGGTATTAGATGAATAGCTTCATCCCGCGGCGCCATGTGCGTCCAATTAATTGTCTGTTGTTATGTTTCATATACTTTCTTGCGTATTATATTTGATATGTGAGAAGGTTTTGTATTAATTAAAGGGTAATATATCGATGGTTTTTCTTATATATAAAATTGTCGTGGCACAATGTTAGTTACCATATTCCTCCGAAACGGGTGGACCGATTCAAATGAAATTTTGTGTACATATCGGGTAGGTCTGAGAATCAGCCAACATCTATTTTTTATAACAAAAATGATAAGGATAAGGCAGAACAGCGTTTGTCGGGTCAGCTAGTATTATATAAAAATTACGTTATGGACTTACTTTGGAGTAGTGTGAGTATATACTCGAAAAACTCCAGTCCAGTGTGAGTCGCGACAATAATATTGTCACCCAACTAATTCATAATCGTGCATAACCCCGGTTTGTGATTATTAATTTTTGTTATAATGCAGGGAAGTCTTAAGTATTAAAGCCTCGGTTTACCCTATGGGTAGAGAACCCTAAAAATAACTTTTATTTCCAGAGCAAACAAAGTCGGTGAATTAACGTAATAGGTAAACTGTTATAAATTTTACCGTTTAGATACAGAATATATAACATATTTAGAACTAAAATTGTAACTTTCGTGTTTTCATGCTATCTTTAGTTTATATTATATTTATTTAATATGAATCCAAATAAGCAGATACATAGATTGACCATGTAAATGATGTAAGCATATTATTTTGCTTCATGTTGCGGTCATCTGTTTTATGTCAATACACGCCCACTTAATATTTACATTTAATTATAGCTCAGCTTTGTTTTATTCGAACATTTAAAGTGATCACTTTACAGGTTTGATTTGTTTGAGATACTATTCGATATAAAGAAGAAGCTAGATACCTAGACTTAAATGTAAACAGTAAAGATGGACCTCTCATATCTATTTCGTAAGATGTTGATGAGCTTGTGGTAAAAATATTACATGTCTTAAATTGTTTCCAGAACGTTGTTGCCTACGAAGAAAACACGATAGTAGCTTTTTAAAATTAAACAGTCATTATTTGTTATAAAGCACTTATAATAAATGCACACTAAAATATTGTATTTTGAATATACACACACAATGTAACTCTTCCTAAGAAATAAATAATTCATGGTGACAATTTACTATACTGTCATATAAGAAGCATATTGTAATACATTTTCATAAAACTATTGATGTAACTTTAAAATTTCATATCGTTGATTTTCTTACAGCTATACAAAGCAAAAAGTTGTTAAAATGTTTAGCATTCTTCGAAAAAGTTCAAAGCTGACACAGTGAGTTCGCTTTGGTTTTAAATGGAAGTCATTATACCATATTTGCGACTGGTGTAGGTGTCACAGTTTTTACCGACGAATTTCATTAAAAACACGAATGCCGACAAATTTATATGATGAACTATTACAATGCTATTTGAAATTATTTTAACGAAAGTAAGGAAGTGTACCGAGTAGTTGATAATAAGTTGTAAAGTACTATAAGGGAATAATAATAATACCTATTCCAAAAAGTCATTTTTCAAAATATGGAACTGAGAATGCAAGTTTACGTGCCTTCTATTGAATAAAAATAGACGCATTTTCAGTATAGACGTGTAGTGTCTCCGTACATAAACAAATAAGTAATCAATGGGTGCGACGAGTATGCGGATTGAGGTCGGCGTAAGTCTGTGTCATGCTTGAATCATTATTTTGTTATCATAGGTACTGATAACAAAATGATGCTATTTTTTCACACGGTCCTTAAAGTAATGTGAAATGTAAATTGCTTTGAATAAATATCATGAAACTGTATTTACAATATTCATATTTTTCAAGTCGTTTAAATCAGTATTGAAAAGTCACTTTGAAAGTCGTAAAAACAAACATTTGTAAATTGTATCAATGTAAATCCTTTAAATTAAATATTAGTAAAAAGTTGTTTCATATTGTATGTTTGCATTTCATTAGGCCTTAAATATACCCCAGATGGGTATGATGGTGTTATATTACAATGAGTCCAAACAACTAACTAAGAAACGGACGGTCGAAATAAACAAATAATGTTTCTTTAGAAATACATTCAAGACCTACATTATACATTCATATAAATAGCTATTTCAATCGCTTTTATGATACTTTCAAACACGTAGAGTTTATAAGATACATTTTTAGTAGCGGATTGTTTTAGTTTCGGTACAGGTAGGTTTTCATTCATAAAAAATAAAATTTTAATGGACATTAACAAATAAACAATGTCACAATTTAAGTAAACAGCCTGCCAGCCCTTTTACTAAGATAATACTATATATGTTAAGCCACTTTTGTCTTTGAAAAGCATAACAAAAATTAAATATATTTGAAAAGCATTCTCAAAAGTTTCCATTATATGTGAATTGCTCTGACAACAATGATAGGTACGCAATGCGTAAAATAAGTCGCGGCACGATTCAGGCCACACTTATGAACCTGTCTAGTGTCTGTATCGCTAATGACATTAATTCTATTGTTATTTACCGCTTTGACCACTACCATTTTTCTTTTCTGTCATGTGTGTCCTAGATAGCGAATGATATTCGATGACTGATTTTATCAATGAATAGAACGTGTGTTCTTAAAAGATTTATCTACACTAATATTATGAAGAGGAAGCTTTTGTATGTTTGTAACGTTTTCACACGAAAGCCACTGGAGCGATTTTAAAAATTCTTTCACCATTAGAAAGATTCAAATCTGAGTGACATAGGGTATGTACCACGGACGAAGCCGGGGCAAGCAGCTAGTAGAAGTAAATACTGAGTTGCTGAAATTCTTACCATGAGGCATATAAACTTTTCTTTAGGTAATATTATAGCAATTATAAACTATATTTTATATATTTGAATATAACAAATGAAAAGAAGAATCGGATAACAGACATTCATCCACATTATATTTAAGCTCTACAGGGTTAGAAGATTTGATAGCATGATGGCCGATAACAATCATTTATGGTATTTTCGTGGCTTTGATTAAACCCGAAGCACACGTTAATCTTGCTATACTCTTAAAGCCTCAGATAAAAGACACCGACATGTGAAATCGTGGATGCCACGAATCTGACTGGTTTTCTAATACAGTAAGGTTACACGATTATTTTCGGTGGATTTACCATTGCTTCTACCAAATCTAACATTTTTTAAAGTAATTTTTTTCCTCCAGCGTTAGAGAATTAGTGCAAAATGAAAATGTATTCCGCTAGTAATGTCATATAGCTACATTGAGAGACGACTTTTCAGAGCTTACATGCATTTATTTGTGCCTCAAATTACTTATAGGTCTATAGGCACACCCATTCCCTAATAACGTTAAAACATATGCAAATAAGCAAATACCGTAGAAGAAAGGTTAAAGGTTCAAACTTTCTCTCTTCTGATATCGTTTTCATTTGTAAAGTGATGCAAGCAGCTGAGCTTCAAGGTAAGGTTTACTTTGGGCGCGATACCAATTGGCAGCGATGTTAGTTTAGTTATAATTACATTACCACTTTAAATAAACATGTGCATTATTCTTAGTTGCACTTGAAGTTTTTAATAGCTGACAATTGCACATAAAAATGACAACTGCACATATTTTTATTTTCCTTTGTTGTTAGGGTTGCCTGGTAGAGATCGCTACCTAGCGATAAGGCCGCCCTTTGCGAATTTAGTTTAAGTTTTGTTGTACGACTGCTTATTTTTTGATTTTTTACGCAATAAAGAATTTTCATTATCGTTTTCAAAAATGATCACATACTTTACACAATATTCATATAACACTAATTATCGTAATATTACAATGTTTCGAAAAATAACTTATAAAAATCTTATAATCACGCAACTATAGGTACCTACTACCTATTTATGTAGAGAATATATACCTTCTATCATATTTCTAATTTTCAATTCAGATGGTAAATACATCGTAAATCATTAAAATTTATGTATTAGAGTAAACAAAAAATACCTATATTACGTATGTAATATTTGTTTTTTTTACACCTTATGAACACTTCCGAAACACCTATTACAATGCGTATTCATACAATTGTTCCAGTGATACAACAGCAGGATCTAATAAACAAGCTGGTTTGCATCCAGCATGAGGAGTGTGGACCGTGCCTTTCCGCCGCGTCGCATTGCCGCTGGTGCGCCGACCCTTACTACCCAGCCACTGCTCCACGCTGCAATGATGATGAGAGGTAACTTCTTATTGGACTATGGACTATAGACTAAGGTCTATTATTGTGTATAAATGTTAAATGAACTCAATCTGTCTGACTGCCTCTATTCTTCACGCGTGTACCAGTTAACCGATTTGGATGAATTTTGGTACAGAGATAGTTTCAGACCCGAGAAAGGGTGTAGGATATTCTTATCTAGCTTATAGGTTTATGGTTTTTATATAGCCGTTGTTATATTAATCGCTACGGCTGGATATCATTCAGATACGGCGCCGTTTAATTAAGAGCCTAGGCTATTAATGAAGCGGCTTATTCGGCTTAAACAGATGGTTGAGACATGCATGTACGCACGTATTCATGTGGCTTGTTATATATCTATATATATGTTTGTATTGCGTAATTTTATTAAAATGTACTATTTTAAACGAAATTATCTGAAATGAAATTTTATTGTAATAATACTCCCTTGCACAATTGCGGCACACAATGCGGGAGGTTAACAACATTTAATTACAACAGTTATTTGCGTTACTCGCACCTTGAATGAGAGACTGATCAAGTCATTTTTTGATTGATCTTAGATCGTGATTACAACGTGAAGGGATCAATGGGACGTAAAGCATCATAATAATAGGCTACGATTCGAAAGCTATAGTCTAATGTATATATCTTTGAATATCAACAAAAAAAATCTTGGCTTGGTAATATTTTGTAATATGTTAGCCATATAATCATGTTGCCATATTGATATTATACCGTGAACTTGACTTTACGTAACAATTACCTCATTCTCTTCCCTTTTAAACCCCGAATAGTACAGTATATGTAAAATTCTATTAAAATAGGCGATATGTTACAATTAATTTTTTGGGCCCATCATCGTTAAGTATTTTACATCATTTATACATAGTATTTTCTTGTGTTTGGTTTTACGCGAGTATTATACATTTAGAAATTAAAAACTTTTCAACGGATTTTAAACGCGCGCACGAACGACGCGCGTAGTGTTCGAAACGTCGGGTTAATAATATAATGAATAAATCGCGTTTAAAATCCGTTGAAAAGTTTTTAATTTCTAAATCATTTATACAATTAACTACTAACAGTTTAAGAAACAAGAATGCTGTGTATTGTGTGTTGTAATATCTATGATAACGCATCAACAGCGTAGCAAGTACGGCCGGAGGTTTATTTCATTGGAAACGCATGCTGAGTTAGTTAATGTTATCATTGATCGACGGCGAACAAAATGTTTTAAGACAGTAAAAGCGCTCAGAATGAGATGTACAGGTTTAAAAGAAGTGACCTTTGCCCTATTTGGCATCGAGTGTAATTTTTATGTTTATAATTTTTAATGATGTATTAATACACAGTGGGTAGTCTAAAACCTTCACGTATGTATTATAGTTGGTTGCCTGGAAGAGATAACTCTTTAGTGATAAGGCCGACCGCTGTGCTGGTTTAGTTTTAAGTCATTTATTTTAAGGATGCGTTATGTATGACAGCACAATAAAGTGTAAATAAATAAATATAGTGTGTTCCCTGCACATATCGTAATAAACATAATAAATATTTGTTTTTACATTGTATTGTATATTTCTGGAGCAGTTGTAGTTGTGATACCTACAGAGAAACACTTACAACATCCTCTGTATACAAAATTTCAGTAGTTTGTTTAGAAATTTTTCGCGTTTTGATCAATCGTACAACAATAATCTTTATAAATTTGAACGACATTTAAGTAATATCATATTTTTTTAGCTCTCAAAGTTCTCTTATACTTTTATTTATACACTTATTTAATCTGAAAATACTCAAATCTAAGAAAGTAGTTAAATCATACAAATATTCCAGCTTAGTCGCCTTCGGATGTGGACAAGGTATGATACAACGGCCAGAGAAGTCGGTGTGGCAGGTGTCAGACAATCGCAGCCTCCAAGATATGTTGCCAGACAGTCTGGAGGCTGTACAGATCCAACCGCAGAGGATAAAGCTTTCTTTAAAACCACGTAAGTAGAGTTTGATTGTAATGAAATGAAAAAAGAAGAAAAAAAAGTCTTTTTTCGAATCAAGCTCTATTGGGGAAGTAAGGGATATTTATATTTTTTAGATATCTCTATTTGTTGAACTGATATAAAAGCAAAAGATATCAAATGAGTGTAAGAGTATAAGAGACTAGAGAAAACTAATAAAGATTTGTTTCTTCATTATATTTACATTAAAATTTGCTACTACAGTTGCAAAGTCTAAAAGATGATCTAGCTATAAATAGGTTATTTTCTAAATTAGATACTTTGTTTTCAGGTGAAACAAGAAAAATCCAGTTTCAATACCGTCCAGCGAGAAATTATCCGTTAGATCTGTACTACTTGATGGATCTCACGTGGTCGATGAAGGACGACAAGGAGACGCTCGTGTCTTTGAGGGACGATCTTCCTGAAATGCTGAAAAACTTGACTGATAATTTTAGGTAGTTACCAATTTTTATATTAATTTATGATTAAAGGCTTTCATTTATAACATTCATTATGATGCTAATATAAGACAAATTATATAAATATAATAACGCAAAACTTTAGCGTATTTTCGAACGTGCACATGCGTAAAAATGTACTACTATTAAATAGCAAAACAAAATATATTTTGGGTTAATGACACAGCTTAGTAAAGTTGTTTTTTTTTTTGTAGTATTTGAGACAGTCTCCATGAGGTCTATGAAAACAATAATATAT
This sequence comes from Zerene cesonia, assembly GCF_012273895.1. Classification (NCBI taxonomy): domain Eukaryota; kingdom Metazoa; phylum Arthropoda; class Insecta; order Lepidoptera; family Pieridae; genus Zerene; species Zerene cesonia. The sequence goes on along the minus strand of NC_052106.1, from coordinate 5,427,417 downwards.
TGATCGTGATAATTTCTAGATTAGGATTTGGAAGTTTTGCCGAGAAGCCTGTTATGCCTTTTATAAGTGTAGACCCGGGGCGTAGGGCCAACCCCTGCACTGTTGAGGAAGAAGATTGCGAGGCTACCTACAGCTACAAACATCATCTATCCCTTACTAATACGGTAATTTGTTGATAAAATTCAATCAAATATTATTCAGTATAACTTAATAAATTATCTTTTTGATTGGCAATTTATGAAACCACATGTTATTAAGTTTCTTCGTGAATTTGTTAATTATTGTTAGCAGTACTAACAAATATTAACAAAATCAAACTAACTAAACCCTATTTGTAAAATTATGGATTTATTAGCGATTGTGACATCAAAATATGTTTCATAATAACATGGGTAAAATGAACTTCTTACTTTGGCAAAGTATTAATCGCCCTATAATTAAAAAATATTGGTATTGCTTTAGGTAGAAAATCTTTATGTTTGTACAATTTGAAATAGAACGATTATTCGATATTATGATACTTATTAAAATATATTGTTATTTATTTCTAGGTGAATGCATTCATAGAGAGTGTAAACAGCAGTTCTGTGACGGCAAATTTGGATAACGCGGAGGCGCAATTAGATGCGCTTGTTCAAGCGATCACTTGCGGCAGCCGGATTGGCTGGGCTGCGCGGAGCCGGAAAATTATCATTTTATTGTCTGACGGATTGCTGCATACCGCTGGCGATGGAAAATTAGGTGATTGTATAATAAATACCTTAAAAAACAAGGGGTCACGCTCAAATACCTAATTCAGAATCAAAATCCTCAATAACTAATTTATAATTCCACAGAATAGGTATTCGGCTAAATACCTTAAACTATACTAAGACTAAATCATTTATATTTAATAATATTCATACACAAGCGCAGATAAATGTTTCACATTTAATTAGGATGTTTTAAATAAGTCTATATACTATTTGCAGATTTGCAATTGCTAAATTATTAACAAATCACGATCTATTTACAGGCGGCGCTTCCCTGAAAAACGATGAAACATGCCATTTAGACGAAAACGGGTATTATTCTGAAGCCGCTAAATACGACTATCCCTCCATAGCACAAGTTTACCGACTCTTAGATAAGTATAAGGTAAATAGAATCAGGCACTGTTTGCAGAAATAGATTAAAATATGTTACGCAATTCTTTTCTTTCCTTATCGCAAAGATTATAGTGTACTTATGTTTTGAGTTACTCATTCGGTTGTGTAAGGTTTTTGTTTAATCTTCGCTAATGTTTATTCTATTTTCTTCGGTCAAACAGCTTAAGCTAATATTTTCTTTCATATTGCCACCTACACTATGAATGTCTTCCGACTATACGAGCCAAAATTATGCTAAGTACACTTAATTATCTAATTGAAATTGAGGGTTTAAATGCTTAATAACTAAACGTTTTTAAAAGCTTAAACATAAATGACAATTTTATTCAATTTTTAGGTGCTTTTGATATATTTTACTGTCTTTTAAAACTAAGTATTAAATTGAGAAGCTCTCAAAAGCAATTATGTCTTGTTTATTCAACATCATATTAAATTTCAGGTTAACGTTATTTTCGCAGTCACGGAAAGTGTAAAAGACCACTACGATAGCTTACACCAACTCCTAAGCGATTTCACGTACATCGCTAAATTGGAAAGCGACAGTTCTAACATTTTGAAGTTAGTAAAAACGGGTTACGAAGACATTGTGAGTGTCGTGGATTTCGAAGACGATGCCAGTTCGGGCCCTGTGAAGGTTAAGTACTTTACCGATTGTGGAGTGAAAGGTGGCATGTTGATTGAAGCGAGGCGCTGCTCCGGCGTCGAGTACGGCATGACTCTTAATTACGAGGCTCACGTTACGCTGGATTCCTGTCCCGAATTTAAAAAGGTTCGTATCTGTTTTGCGTATGTGTATTACATTAATTAGCAACTTATTTGAATAACATTATAGTTTTTGTAGTATCTTATACGTGGTGTTTATTTATTTAGTATTTCCAATAGATATTATATTTAAAATTCAACGTCTTAAATATTTGCATTTTATATAAACTCACTTTTCTCTTATTTTTGATCAAATATTGAATGTAATGCGGAACATAATTTTTATGATCTGTACTCTTGAATTGTTTTTATACAATTGAAATATTGCATATTCTGCCTTATTAATTAATGATTAAATCATCATCATCATCATCATCATTATCAGCCCATATATGTTCCCACTGCTGGGACACAGGCCTCCTATGAGGGTTAAATACAATAAACTTAATTATGTGATGATGCAAATTAAATCAGTTAAAAGTTTGATACAAAGTAGTCGAACAATTGGTATTTAACTAAATCGTAATACTGTTATGTTATTTCCAGTCGCACCAAACAATCACGATATCTGAAAGTCAGTTGGGCCAGGATTCCTTGACCCTGGAGGTGGATATACAATGCGGGTGCAACTGCGAGAGTGATCTGATAAAGGACATGTCGTTGACGTGCCCTACACACTCTCACCTTGTTTGTGGTGTTTGCCAGTGTAATAAAGGATGGTAAGCTTAACTTTGCTTAAGGTTTAATGTGTGTTAAAATAACTCGGATGTTGGTAATTGGTTGAAATGTTTTTGTTGTAATGTATGTTTGGTATTATTTATCGGGTATATAGTATATCTATTGTTGAAAGTATTTGAACGTAGAGTTTAATCAGAGAGCATGAAGCGTGCTCGAATGTGGTAGTCGAGCACGCTTCGGCACGAATTGGGCCAGCTCGCACCGGGGAAGTACCACACCCCCACAGAAGACCGGCGTGAAATAGCATACTGCTGTGTTTAGTTCGGTGAGTGGGGGAGCCGGAGGCCCATATCCTCTTCCTTAGCCTTTCCAGTCATTTCCTTTATTCCTCTCTTCAATCCTTTCCTAATCCCTTTCCATTTTGCAGTCGGCAATCCATTTGAAGAGGCGTAAGGTCTGCATTCGACCTTACACCTCTCCAAATGTCCATGGGCGGTGGTAGCGCTTACCATCGGGCGACCCACCAGCTCCATTGCCGACTATGACATAAAAAAAAACTCAGAGAGCAACTTTCCTTTGTTACATTATCGGGAATGCATACAATGTACAAAAGTAAAGTCAGATGAAACAGTTATTGTCGTTATATTTATTTTATTTATTTATTTTCATTTTTTAATTAACACTTTTATTACACATTATAGAAAGAAGAATAAAAAAGAAAATATAAACACTAGTTAAAGATAATGTATAACGGGGCGGCCTTATCATTTTGGAGTGATTTCTTCCAGGCAACCCTTTGTTTATTTACTATTATAACAATTTATCCTAAACATATTCAACCATAGTTATTGCATTATTATATAAATTTAATCATCGAATCATTTCTCTATAATTATCTATCGCCACCCAAAACGTATATCCGAGTTTTAATCGCGTTATATTGACGGGATGTTTGTTAAAAATACTTAGTCTACCATAACAAACCTTAATCCTTATACACATGAAATTTATTATCATTCAGGTCTGGGCCAAAATGTGATTGCTCCATAGAAGATGATGCAGCGTCTGTAGCGCTGCTGTCTCAATGCCGAGAGCCCAACTCCACCCGCCTGATGACCTGCTCCGGCGCAGGGGACTGCTTGTGCGGGAAATGCGAGTGTGATCGCGGCTTTAGTGGCAAGTTCTGCCAGTGTAAAGATTGTGAGATTAGTGGGTGAGTTGGGGGTTCTAATTCTGTTATGTTTTCGGTATTTAATTGGCATTTGTCGGTTTGGTATATCATAGTTTTGTCATTGTTGTTATTACGGTGATACCGTTAAAACAAGTTTAATACAAGTTAAGTAGTTACACTTGAATTTATAAGAATCCAGATTTGAGACTTCTAGTAAACCTTATGCGCCTAATGGAAAACATATAACGTAAACAACGCATGATGTTTCTGCATTTAACTTCAGTAAGGTGATGTTTTTTCCATTATACTCATTATATTCAACATACATTTATATATAATAACAATTTACAGTTGTTCTAGTTAGCAATAAATTCCAATCTTATAAATATGCTACAATCTCATTCATTTGGACGCTTTCAAACTGGATAATTTCCATAATGGCAAAATAATTAAGCCTTAAACGACAACAAAAAACAATTTTTTTTTTAGTTTTTTAAAGATTTTATAGCATTAAATTAATGGAAGTTTTATATTTCTCCAGTCATAGCCAATGCTCGTATACGCTATTTAAATATCCGGTGTAAAATTTCAGAATGAACGGCATGGAGTGCGGCGGCGTGGAGCACGGCGTGTGCGTGTGCGGGCAGTGCGCATGCGAGCCGGGCTGGAGTGGCGCCGCGTGCGACTGCACAACTGATGTCAGCGCCTGCGCGCCGCCCACGGGCGAGGTGTGCTCGGGCCATGGGGACTGTGTGTGTGGTACGCTACTGACAATCTACAAACAAATAAATTTTTTTTTATATAGTAAAGGTGTCAGCCGACGCGGTAGGCTGCCTGATGGTGAGCCATCAACACAAAAGTAGGGTGTTTGTGAAGATGTTGTAAAGTACACATTTTTATTAAAGGTATTTGTATTGTGCGCAATATTTCTCGCATAGAGCAGCATGATGATGATATTTTTGGGTAGTTATATGTTTTCTTCACGCATTGTATCCGTTAACTATAATTATTATGGATAATTATTATTTCAAGAAGGATCATATACAAAGAATGGTACAACTTAGGAAGTTCTCACACAAATATCAATTCATAAGAAAATCGTATCTCCAGGTCGTTGCGAATGTTCCGCATCAGCAGACGGTATGAAATACTCGGGCATGTTCTGCGAAATGTGCGCCACGTGCGAGAACCCGCTGTGCGCGAACGCAGAGCCGTGCGTGCTCTGCCATTTGAACAACAACTGCACTGAGTCGTGCAGCATTGCGGGCGTTAATTATACTGTTAGCGAGAGGTTACATGATGGTGAGTATGAGAATGGGGGAAGAAGAACGGAGAAGTCTTTAACCAGAATCTATAAAGCAAACACAAATAATTGCATTTTTAAAACTACGAAACCTTAATCAGAATGACATTCACTTTATTAAAATTAGATCTACAGTATACCATATAGTAATTACTAACGCTATGATGATTAAACTAAAAATTATTGTAAAAAACGTTCATATTTTATCGCGGTATGCCTGGTATTGCTAACTTAAAAAGTATAGGTTTGCATCTTTCACAACCCAATTCTAATCATAGATGCATATAAAATATATTAAATGTACGTATAAACATATAAAATTGTGTGTTTACAATGATCTAGAGAATAATAAATGGGATATCTAGGGTAATAGCTGTCTGTAACTGCGTCAGTAATCGGTGTTGAGATTTAATGTACCATTAGAGAGAAATAGGTATCTAGTTTATTTTTTTACAGTAGTACTTATTAGATGCTTCATTTACATTAGACTAAAAACTCCGCTAATTTATGTAGCAGTTAAGATATGTGTTTTGAAAATTAATCGTATTTGGTTTGAAAAGTAATGTTTCTGTATTATTAATGTTAACTGTTAATTAACTAGTTTTGCTCTGGTTTCAGTATAAATTTATGATTATATCTGTATGGCAATTACCCGCGTATTGATAATAATTATAAAGTAGAAAATACGCAGCCATGCCTAATGCCTATACACAGTATTATATTATACAGTAGTTTGTACTATGCGTGTATTTTAATATTGAATTCATATTAATTATTGAATAGATAATATAGGAAGCTAGTATGGAAATATTTTTTTTTATAATTCATTATTCCTTTTAAATATTATTTATGCCGTATTTAATTTCAAACTGTATCTACACGTGGACATGGTTTCCGTTGCTACATGTTTTAATAGAAGTCTTTAATTGGTTGGTACGGTTATTAAGAAAACCGTAAGCGAACCGTCTGGGCTTGAGTTCGATTGCCAGTGGAAAAAAGATGTATTTCATTTCATTTGTTCCATACCAGAGATTACTAAATAATTTTTACGTAACCCATACCCTTTACGAGGAAATAGGACTTTACACTTCTTTAAATTCTACATGGTTAAAGAAACCCAAAAATTGTTTTCAGCTACCGAGAAATCCTTCGATATCCCCTGCATCTTGCGGCGTTTGGAGGACGGGCTTGAATGTGAATACAGATACACCTACAACGCAGCAGTACAATCTATGATATCCATGGAAATCGTCATCAGATCAAAAGAATGTTCCCAACCAACCACCGCCAAGATCATGACAAGTGCGATTATAACAATGGCGTGTGTTATTCTCGGCGGAATAATAATCATTTTAGGCGTAAAGAGCGCTCAAATAGTCTCAGATAGACGAGCGTATGCTAAGTTCTTACAGGAAGCGCAAGAGAGCAGAAAGAATATGCAAGAATTGAATCCATTGTACATATCGCCCATTTCTGAGTTCACGTTACCTGAGTCCTATCCGAGAGATAGAAATGATTGAATTTAGATCGATAAGTAGTTAATTTATTAACTTTTAATACACTACAATATAAAGCTACTTTAAACGTCAGTTAATCAGTTGATAATATACATAACAAAGTGAAGAAAATGTAGTTGCTCCCTAGAATTTCTGTACTTATCTAAAGAATAAGATCGCCCATCAAAAAAATTCAGTAAATTTTTCATTAAGCATTTTTCTCGTCGTAATGGCTGTATTTAATATATTATTTACTAGCTGTTCGCCCCGGCTTCGCCCGTGGTACATATATAGTCTATGTTACTCGTGGATAATGTAGCTTTCGAATGGTGAAAGAATTTTTAAAATCGGTCCAGTAGTTTTTGAGCCTATTCATTACAACCAAACAAACAAAGTTTTCCTCTTTATAATATTAGTGTAGATAACAACGTATTTAAAAAAGGGCATTGTTATATGGGTTTTGATAGTTGTCTTACTGGCTTGGGTTATCACATTTTATAGGCAATTTATAATTTTGTATTAGTCAGTATGTAGTTTGTTAGTACTAAAACTCATAAAGTATTATGTGATTACTTGTATATCTATTATGATAAAAAGATTGATTGAATAAGCATTGAGTGTTGAGCTAATTTTCATATGTTGTGTCTGTTTTTGTTGTGTGTTTGACTTAATCGATAAATATTTTTACTAGTCCTTTGTTAGGTTAATTTAAAATTTTAAAATTGTTACGAGCGTAAGTATATATGTCTTGTACAGTCATGGGACACATAAAGGCGTTTATGAACACGCTGTATAATAATTTAAAAACTATTGTTTATTTTTATGAGAGAGGGAAAATAAAACAATTCAATTAATGTGTTCATTTCATTTATTAGGTAGAAAAATAATTCGTTTATCCCAAACTTTATACCTATTCATCACAAAATGGAATGTATACAAAATTGATCTTACAAATGCACATCTTTTATATTTACATATATATCTACCTTTGAAGAGTTTTTAAAACTGTTGATACAAATAAAATACCTTTTACAATTGAATTGATTAATACATACAAAAATAAACATTATAGCTATAAATAAAATGCTCAAAACAACTATTGATAAAATGCAACTTGAGTTTTCGAAGATAAAATTTAAATGTAAAATAATATAAAATCTAATTAACGTCTACATTCGGATTGTTAGCAAATTGCATCTTATCTAACCGAACCCTCATTAATCACCTAAATAAAAATAAGAGGTAATGCATTCCAAGCTCGCTCTCGAGAGCTTACTCGAGGACTTGCTACGATAGCTGCAATATCGTTTATTGGATGTGTTGTTAATACAAAATTAAGAGTAGTGTTTTTCCTTTTTCATTCAATTTACGTCTGTTAATTAATGTAGTAAGCTGCCGATATATTCAAAGAAAACTTAAAATTGTAATTATTAAGGCACAGATTATTATTTTTTCATTTTAAAATTAAATTCATCGATACTGCAATTATAGTAGCTACCACAATATAAAAGGAGATTAAAAATAACTACATTATTCAACTAGAAATCACATCCAAAATCTCTTGTTATCTTAATTTGACTAAGTACCACAGCTTTACTACAATTATTTAAAATTAGCTTAAAATTACTGTTGTAAACATATTTTGTGAGTAAAAATATAATTGCACCATTGTCATTCATGTCAAAAACGATCTAATGTTAATCGTATAACAAAACTTGGAAAAAATCTACAAAAGGTTATAAGCGTTTTATCAAATAAATGGTATAAAAAGTGTGTTTTTTTTTATAGAGGAATTATTCCGTTAATTTCTTAATTCATTGAAATACAACTTATATTTTTAATGTCTTTCATTCACTAAGTTAAGGTCACTTATAGATGCACCATTAGAAGTCTGTTATATATTCTATAAAAAATCGCTAAGGCATTGTATGGTCCTCAGTAAATGAGTCAATTACTTAATTCGAAATATTATAACATCATATAAGATCGTCACCAATTATTAACGATAAAGGGACAAAAATCATGTTTAGATATGTTTAGACATTTCATGTCGATTATGTGATTCAAATTCAATTATTGTTCGTTAAGACTTTAATCTTGAAATTATAACAAATATAATATAGAAATTAAAGGCACTGTGAATATTGGCTTTTCACGTTTTGTATTTGGTATAAAATATCTTATGATCATATGTTTGATTTTAGCGAAAAAAACGTAGAATTTAGCCAATTATTATACACCAGTGGCCCACATTTTCTTTTAAGTAGTATCATATATTTTATCCCGTTGTTTTGAAAAGCGACGGAATAAAACAAGAAACAACGCGATAAAAACTCTATATATACCATACTTTAGTCAAACACAAATTAATTAACACCAACACAATTTCGTAACAAATGTCTAACAACCATTTTAGTCAGCAATGTCTCATGAAGTACAGAATATTAAAGTAAGGGTACGTTCAGACGTGTCGGTCGTGTCTAGCTGGTGGAACTAAGGTCATAGGGCGCGAGTCTAGCTTCCCGTTAGTGTTGGGTGAGTCCAGTTTTTGTTTGGCCGGCATGGGCATGGGCGCGGGCACGGCGTCCGGCACTAAACCTCGAATCATTTCGGACGTGCACGCCCATGGGACAATCCTGGAAAGTTTAAAAGTTTAATAATTTACCTTTCAACAATGATACGTATGTTCTTGAACAGTAGCGGGTCTATTTTCCTAATACATAATAATAACGATGAAAACAAGATGTACCTATAATTTTTTTATGAAAATGGAGCTGGTGGGTTACCTGATGGTAAGCGCTACCACCGCCCATGAACATTTGGAGAGGTGTAAGGTCGATTGCAGACCTTATGCCTCTACAAATAGATTGTCGACTTGAAATTGGAAAGGGATTAAGAAAGGATGGAAGAGAGGAATAAAGGAAAGGACTGGGAAAGGTAAGGAAAAGGATATAGACCTCCGGCTCCCCCACTCACCGAACGAAATACAGCAGTATGCTATTTAACGCCGGTGTTCTTCTTCGGAGTTTATAATTTTTTTAAAGATATCTATATTTCTAGGCATATAATTTAAATAAAACAAGAATAAAGTATATTATATATAAACACCAAATCTATTAAGATTTCATTGACCTCGGCCAAGGCCTTCGGAATGTTTTGGGTCAAGACTCGGTTACTACGAAACGCGTCATTTATGACGCTGTATGCAGTTTTGTAAATTACAAGATTGAAGATAACGTTTATTTATATTGCCACTATATAAGCCCAACATGGTAGTTTTATGGTATACACAATAAACATAAGTTTATGTGAATTGTTTTATTTTTATGATATTGTTATTATTCAACCAGGGTCAAAGTACTTAGTTTCTGCGAATGGGACTCTTTTAAAAACACCGAACTACTGGTATTTAAAATGTTACATTCTTTTATAAAAGAACATTTCAATTAAAGCGTTTGTAAGTTAAATAAAAAACTGAAAATAATTTAATAACTATGAAATTAAAAAATTCTTTCTATACCAGAAAGAGTGCTTGACATGCTTTAAGTCCGACTTAGCTTCTAGTTACTCATACTTTACTAATACCGTGTTAATTATCGCTACTAATATAAAAAATGTGTAAATAAATCTGTCTGTTTGTTTCTCCTTCACGGCTAAACTACTGAACCTATCTACATGTTAAAATTTGGTTCCGAAATAATTTGAGATTCGATAAAGGACAGACAGGACTAGACAGTTCTTATCCCAGAAATCCCATGGGAAGTATGTGTGGAACCCGGACACTCTATGAATACACGGGTGAGGCCGCGGGCAGAAAGCTAGTAATCAATAATATTTAAACACAACAAAAGGCATTGTTTCCTTCCTATGTTAATAGTAACCGAGAATGTTTGAGAATTTTAATGTTTAAAAAATACTTTTAAAACAAGTCACTGTTTAAATTTGTACTGTTTTACTCGTGTATAGGAAACGGAACATTTCTTAAAATCACATCACATCACATCATGAGGAAATGACTCAATGCTAATTGTATTTTATTATTTCTTATGCATGTGTCAACCTTTTGTATTTACTTGCGTAGGAGCAAAATTTTTCCATTAGTGAAATGTTATCTTTGATTGCAATATGAATATTTTAAAACCAGTCTGTATCAGTTCATACAAATTGCAATACTTTTACGCAATGACGTCGATTTTTCAACATTTATATAATACGACATTTTTGCCTGTACACGTTTTTACAAATAATTTAGAAAGGTACGTTTTCTCCAAATGAATTTTCACCCTCACATTTAAACGTATGGTTCCCGAATAAAAAAGCTTGCAATCTATCTGAATGTCAAAATTCATCAAGATTTTTTCAACACGTACTCGGTCATATAATTATTGTTTGATCTTCGTCTCCTCGCGTTCAGTCTCTACTCTTATGTTATTCGCATTTATATACATTTGAGAAGTAATAAAATATCTTTATAATTGAGAACACCTGTGAACTAAGTTTAATATAGTTTAGGTTTAGGGCGTGAAATGAGTTTTTTGAAACATTTTAACACTTTAAAGACAACTCCCAAAAGTAAATTTATTAAACAAATATGATCTAATGAACTATTTTATTTTATTCTTAAATCAGTATATTATTTTGGATATTCCATATTTTGTTATTATATATAAGCAATTTTAGAATTAAGAGTATTAGAATATGTATTCTTTGTTGGAAATTCTAAAATAAAATAATGAAAAATAAAAAATAAATAAAAATAAAATAAATCCCTACAGACATTGAAAATATTTTTTTATCCAAACGCAAAAGAAACATATTTACCATTTGAAAGGCAGCAAAAGTCTGAAGTATGCGGGTATCATGGCGAGCCGCTCGTTGGTCCGGATCGCGTACACCACGCGATCCGCCACGTCGTTCGAGTTCAGCTGAGGAACAATCCTGAAAACATTTATTGTATGTGTTTCTCAAAATATTTTATAAATGTAAGAGCATTCTCGTATTATCCAATAAATGTTGCGTCCAATTTTAGACATTAAATCTTGATGTTGAATTGACGCCTTTTATGAAATATCCATTGAAATTAACACCTTATGTCTTGGTACTTAGATTAATTACCCAATGCGTAAAAAGAGGTTTGTCTTGGAGCTCGATTGTTAGTCTAACTGTTTATTTTACAACAATGTATTGTCGTGAAAAAGTTATCAAAATAAAAAAAAATTGACGTGAAAACAGACCATTCAAGCCGAATTTAAAGCGGATCAAGCGAAATCTTTTGAAACCTCATTCCATCATATTTCTCCTGATTAATCTAAGTAATAGCGTATGAAAAAAGTAATATTATTATTTTTACTTATATATTTACACATATAAATCTATCCTATACATGTATATATACATACGTATACAAACGCCAAACATAACTACTAGCATAATCGGGTTAAAACACAAAACTCAATACTACGCATAACTGGAAGTATCTAAGGAATTCAATTTAATACGTTGGTATTTTTATAACTTGTTATGATAGAATAATTATCTATAGAACTGGTTGTTAAATATAAAAACAAAAACACGAGATTCATTTATTGATTGATTCAATGATTCACATAAAGTTATTTTATAAAGAAAAAAAAACATTACGTAATAAAAACATCTAAGTATCAACACAATTAAATAGCTACTAATCTCAGAGTAAAAGAATATATACATATTGATTTAAAAGCAATCTTAGCCCTAGAACTCCGAGATATATATAGTTTGATTCCGTTTGGAGAATTACAAAAAACCTTAGTATCGGGGCAAGAAAGTATGAACGTCTTACTCTTGCGAGAGAACCTAATTAATTCTAGATTTAATATAAACGCGACAGTTTGTAAGCATGTATAGAGGTATGGATGTTTGTTACTCTTTCACGCGAAAACCACTAAACGGATTTTGATGATACAATTAAGAGATGTAGTTTAGTAACAGACTAATTCATCAGCTATTAAAATGTTTCAAAAGAAAACATTTTGCTCTTCAAACATTTTTCGCTCGCGCAGCATAATTGGGACGATAAATACGTCTTATTCCTCCGGCCGGCCGGACCGTTCATAAAATTATTTATAATAACAGGCAAGCTAAATTTTAAATATCTAAAAGTTATGAAACTACCCAAAAAGTATACACACATTGGCCTTAGGTCATGGTTTAATTATTTATTTTTATATGATACATAATAAGAAATGTATGATATAAACAAAATCTCACCTCGAGTTAACCTCTTCAAACATTCCAGTAGCTCTAATAAAGTATGGGCAAATCAATGAGGTGTGGACGCCATCAATTCCTTTGGACTCCAGTTCCACTTTGAGGGCCTCATCGAACCCGCACGCCGCAGACTTGGAGGCGCAATAGTCCACTAGCTTGGAGACGCCCACGTGCCCGGCCATGGACGCTATGGTCACTATGTGTCCGTCGTTGCTTTCTATCATGTCTGGGATAAACGCCTTTACCGTCTGTAAGAGACGTCAATTGATTTATAAGATTTATATTATGAAATAAATGTTCGAAAAAATCATTGGATAACTCGTCTTTTCGTTACTTAGGCACCTACTAGGGGGAGTGAAAATTTTTCTTATTTTTACGTAAGACACTTGTAACCAACATATATATTCATTACTTAATCATCTATAATAAATGCAGGTAACAAAAAATCCTATAAAATTATACAATCTAGGTACATAAAATCACAAAACCAATATAAACACAGTATAGTATTTTGTTATCTGTGGTATTACTCACCCAGAAATGAGCTAAGATGTTAACATCGAACGTCCTTTGGATAAGGTGGTCCGGTGTATCCAGGAGGTACATACCAGATACTACGCCCGCGTTGTTGACGAGAAGGGATACCTATAAATTTAAATAACTCTTTATCTAATTGAAAACGCTCCAGAGTATTTCAAGAAAGTATACGTATATAGCAAGTATATAGTGAATATATTATTTCCATTTTTTATTTGATAGTTATCCATTGCTTATCTTATAACGAGCAATATCTTTAAAATCAGGAGCGTGATAGATAACATTACCATGCAACTAAAAATAAACTTCATCATACATAACTATGAGAACCTTCATTAAAAATTTAGAGACAAACAGCATTTAAAATGGTAATAAACCTGTTGTAAAAAAAATAGCAATCATTTTCAATGCCACCTTTAATTCTCATATTATATCACGTTTCAATCTGTAATTTTAAATAGATTTTCTCACTCTTAAAGCAGTTTAAATTGTTACTTGCTTAAATGATTCACTTGAATATTATGTAGCTAACAATTGCTATATTTTTTGCAGTCTGCGTTTTTGAGCAATTAAATCAAATTAGTGCAGATTTAAATAGGCATACATCAATTTTGAAACGTAAATCGTCATATTCATATTCTATACATGAATAAAAACTGAGATAAAACATGAATAATATTACGTTTTTGTAAACTAAGTATTTTCTCACACTAATAAACGACTTCGTGAAGTTCTTATGTAGGTAATAATTAACATAAATTTGATTGCAGTCTTATTATGTATGCTAATAGATAATATATGTAACTTGACTTAATTAAAACTTGAGGATGGCCTCAAACCATTATTTTTCTACATAATTACAATATGCGTTCGTATTATATATTATTTTGTATTATATACATAATCTAATATATAAAATTCCCTTGTCACAGTTTTCGTTGCCATACTTCTCCGAAACGGCTAGACCGATTTTCATGAAATTTTTTGTGCTTATCCGGTATCTATGATAAGAGTAAGGCAGAGCAGCGTTTGCCGGGTGCAGCTAGTGCATGATATAAAATTATTATTTTTCTTTGAATGTTGTGTGTGTTAATAAAATCGATTAAATAGATAGATAGAGAGATTCCCAAATGTGGCTTAAAGGCAGAAAGATATCTACTATAATTCTTACATTTCCCACGTCTTTTTTAACTTGTTCGGCGACTCGATAGATGTCCTCTCTAGCAGCTAAGTCCACCACATAACCGTAGCACTTTCCGCCGATGCCTTTAACTAGCTTCACTGTATCTTCAAGACCTGGGGACAAAAATTATTGTTTTTAAATTTATAGAATCCAGTTACTATTATTGTCCTTGTTTAACAAGCGTTTGTAATTCCATAATCTTTTCACCATCGACCAGCGGCCATGCCATATTATGCATCTGCCCTATAAGAGGACACGGGGCTTTTCGAAAACAAAACAATCGTTCTTATGCTGCAATATGTTATCAACTATTATGTAATACATTAAATTATTTAATATAGATTGAGGTTTTCGAAGATATACACAATTCCGTGTTTACATTGGCCTACTAATACATCTGTTGGTCGGTCAATGTTCAAATATGTAATTACTATATAATTTATTGCCTAGTTTATACTGTCAATTAATAATGAAGTATGTTTATTCTGAAAAGTAAATTGATTTTAGAAGTACTTGAAATATCCGTTCAATGATTTGTGTTTTTTTTTTCTTTTTTTTGCATTTCGTCTCAGAACCGGTTACAAATTACTTATAAATTCTTGATTATCTATTGATACGTAAATAATACTAGCTATTAGCTATTGAATACTCACACCCAATTGTACTAGATATATCAAGTTCTTGAATGCGTTATTATGAAAGCAATCAAAGGTAACAACTATAATGATCCAGCGGTGTAAATACAAATAGAAGACCTTGGTTCGTGCCCATTGTAATTTCTCAGGATGAAAATGACTATAACGGTTATTCTACGTGTGAGATACCTATAATTTACTTTTATGCTTTTGTCAATTAGAAAAATAGAAAGCTCGTTGGCACATTGAAAAATAAAATTGAAATGTTAAGCTTTATACTTGTAACATTCCGCTTACATTATGAATGTTCTATGATATTATTCTTTATTGCAAAAACTTAGAAGATATATTTTTTTTCACAGATTTTACAAAATATGTTATGTCAATTAAATTATTTTATTTATAGAAAATGGTTTAATAGAAATCGTTTATGCCATTCCGTAATTGCCACAATAAAAAAAGATTTAAATACAATTAAGATGATTCCTTAATTGCGTCAGAACAATGTTATGTTAATAATGTTGTTTTTACGTTGTCGTTTACCCTCATATCGATAATCTACATGCACCTAGCTAGGGACTTAGATAGCATACTAAGCGTGATATGTCAGCTCATTATTTGATATTTACTTATATTCATTTTAGCTTTAAGTAAATTGAATAAAACATAATATAAAACGTTAAGAACGTTATTCAATCGGATTTCATAGGGTTCTATTATTTATTATAAAATCCAAAGTTGTTCATAGTGATACATAAGAGAAAAGTGTGATATCTCTTTAGTATAATGTGGTTTGTTAAAGTTGTAGTAACTGGCGTGTGATTACATGAAATTTATATATTTCACCGGGAAGATAAGTACATATCTACCGTAATATTCTAGACGTTCAAGAAAACTGTAGTAAGTTCAGTGACATCGTAAATTGCGGGTTGGAAGGCATTAACTTTCTATAATAACATTGACAATTACCTTGTAGTTGTCTTTACATAGCAATTTTATTTATTCATTTAAATTTTAAATAATGCTTGGAGAAACCATTATGGCTTTAAACAAATTATTTTCTTATATACATATTATGTTAGGTTCAGGAACAAAAAATGTGTAAATGTTGATAAATGAAACAGTAGTTCCTATACCAAAATGGTTCATAAAGCGAAGGAATAGCTCATTTGGCGTTGTGGTTTCTGTAAACAAAATCGTGTTTTAATTCTTTTGAAAAAATGCTGATGGCAAAATTCATGTCATGGCTGACATGCTGTTCGACTGCGCCGCGTAGGGGCAATGAAGAAAAGCCATGACGATCATTCTTATCATACGCACGAAAAGACAGACAGGACAAGACTTTCATTATTAATAAATTTATCGAAACAATTCTAAATTAAATTCGATAGGTCGCTCATTCACTCATCACGACTAGGTACTCGAAAACGTTTAAAAATGAAACTAACTTCGCAGATATAGTTCAGAATTAGTAGACGCCCGGTAAGAACGGATTTTATGATAGGGACAAGAATCCTTAAACGCCTTTGATCTATAAAGGGCCTTTGTCAGTTTGTATAAATGTTCTTCACTTTTTGATCGGCTAGTGTTATGTGTTTATGGGTGTTGACGGCAACTTAACTACTGTAACCCTCTGGAAGCCCACTATTTGCAATAGGGCCCAAGGGTTTTAAAGTGTTACTAGCAAGGTTCTATATTATATAGCCCGAAATACTTTAATAAAATAATATGCTCCTAGCATAACGGTTAAAATACAGCTTTCTTAACACATGACTGTTATGTGTCGATTGTGAATGTGAAGGCACATTAGGCAGTTTTGTTGAATGAAAGAGTTCAAGCGAAACGTGTTAATTAAACATCGAGATTTATTTGCTCATTGTTAGTTAAGAATTCTATTGCAACGAGATAATTAGGTAGATTGTATTTCGTGTGTTAAATTTGTACTATTTCATACAAATGTTTACTACTTTGTTTAAAAGGAATGAATCGATACATTTATTTTTTAATAAAACAAAATGCTTTCAATTTGATTTTCGAAAGATCAATTTTTTTATGTTGGAGCCATTTATCGAGCTGGATGCCCACCGAATCGTAAGTGATCTCGTCCGCCCATGTACATTTGTAGAAATAGGGCTCCTACAAATGCGTTGCCCGCTTTTAAATACCAGTACAGTGGGGAAAAGGAGAAGGGCCTCCAATTTTACTGTTTTGTAACTTTAGTCATCTTCCTAGTCATGGCTTCTTTCATTCCTTAAGTGTCCTTACAAATCCTTGGTCATCAAAATAATTTTAATTCTTACCCCTCTTTTCTACATCCTCAATATAATATATATTTCCTACCTCACATACAATTAAAGAACACGTATTTACTGTTCATTGGCGCGTTCCTTTCCTAGTTTCGCAAGAAACCACTTCTGTAACAAGATTGATCTTTGAAGCGTGACCATCATGGCTCATGATAACTACCGTTTCTCACGGATGATACGAATAGATCGATTCGAAGATTGGAATTGTTTCGATAGGTTTTATTATTTTTATTAGTTAGATTAAATACATGACTGGCAGGCAGAAGGCACTGAAAACATTACAGAGCGACATCTGGCTGAAATCAATATTTGCCACTCAAGTAATCTTATCTACTATTGTGTTTTTTTTATCTCTCCTAATTA
Organism: Zerene cesonia; assembly: GCF_012273895.1. Lineage (NCBI taxonomy): Eukaryota > Metazoa > Arthropoda > Insecta > Lepidoptera > Pieridae > Zerene > Zerene cesonia. The sequence continues at coordinate 5,409,646 of NC_052106.1, read as the reverse complement.
ATTGAATAATCCTCTCGCCGCTCTAATATTCTCAAATATATTTTTATGAAAATATGATTTGCACAATGTATAGACGGTTGATAATATCTTCATACTATAATGACTTGGAACATATGAAAACAGCCATGTCATTTTATAATCTTGAACCGTGCCATTCTTTAAGTTTTTTGACCCATGATTTTCGAGCTTTGAATCAATTGAGGACAGAACCTCAACAAGATAACGGGAATATCAAAAAATATTTCAACTGACCATTCTAATGCTAAATAAACTGGCTAAAGTTTTATTTTGTTATGCGATAGGTGAAGTAAGTAATGTTTGTTTGCATTCGAACAAATTTTTCATAAATATGAAAGTTTAGCTAAAGCGTTGAATGTGGATTGGAACAAAATTTATATAAATACAATTTCGTAAAAATTATATCTTTCACAATTTTCAATTTGCCGAGATATCTATAGAAACGTGAGGCTGGCGCAAATGTTATATCTATATAGCTATCTACATCTATATATGGTGCAATTGAAGGCTGTAAACATGTTTAATAGAATGTATTTTTTTAATTGAAAAAAGGTTATTTCGTAACCGATCTTGGCCCACTACACTTGATGCGTTGTTCCAATCAATGAACGCGTTCCACTTGCAAAATAACTATATCCAGCTTACCTTGAACATTTACCCTGTTAAACAATAATTCAATATAATATCTAGATATACAAATCGGTCAAGCGCGAGTGTCTCTAGAGGTCTCGCAGACGGGCAGCGAAGACTTAGTAATAGGATTTTATTACCTTACCCTTAGGATACGGAACTCTAAGAACGTTAAATACATATAACCTGCAGGTGAAATTTCTTTTACTCCTCGTCAACAAAATAAGGAATAATTACTGCTAATATTAACGTTATTTATCGATTAAAATTCCATTTATCAACGTACAAAAAAAACAATAATAATATTCATAAATATTAAAATTGTATACAATAAATTTCATATAACATATTTCAATATTCTATAAAGGTCTACTTCGAATCAGGTATAAAAATTGCAAATATCAAATCGTATGAGATCGCTTGTTTCATGCAAGATGCCGGTGAATAGCTTATGGTATCTTTTTGATATTTTGTATTTGAATGAAGTTACACAAAAATTAAATCTTCCTGATTTTAAAAGACATAATTTATGTTTATTATTAGCTATAAGAAATAGATTTATACTTCAACATAACTACCTTACAAATGTTAGATTCAATAATTTAACACAGGAATTTAAAAAAGGATATTTGTTATAGAAAATTAAATCAATACTTTAGGGAATAGGCTATTATTGGTCAACCATCAATTTATACACGGCCATCCAACCTTGCGAAATAACACAGTTATACGTGGTTATTTTACATCATCAATAGGAAGACGAAGACAAATATATCATTAAGTAAATCGCTTTATGACAAGGGTTGTCAGTTCATTAAAATAACATCACTAACACTCGCTAAATATTGTTTAATTTTTTTTTAATTAAAACTAGTGAAATATTTCTCGAACGATACTGATACCTGAATGGACAGTTTAATTAGGTAAGTCCTTTCTTAAAATCATCAAAGGAATTATTTATTTATTTTAGCCGCTAGCAAAGTCCACCTGAAAGTATGTAATTAATTAGAAGTAAATTGTGTGTTTTAAAGTCTAATATCTATGATGCTTTTTAGTACCATACAAATATTTCTAGTTTTAATTATTATAAGAATTACAATAATTTAGGCGTGTTTTCTCGAGATTTATAAAAGACATATTAAAATTGTCCGCTTATATAATAACATAAAAACCTTTTAAACGTTAGTTATTTAAATAACGGCGTATTGTAGTATTTATGAGCATAGTACATGCCATAGGTCTGGAACAAATTGCACTTTACGTAACTCGTCAAAACGTATGTGGAACACGCTTGAAAGTCAAAAAGACCTAAAAATTAAATTAGTCACAGTGTCTGCTTCTGGTAATCATCTAAACGTAAATTTTTGTGAGTTGTGTTTGATAGTGGCTGTCCGTTAGAAAATTGTTTTATAATCCGTTATTTTTATGCTGATTTTGTTAGTTCGACATTTAGTGTAAAGGCAATGAGATAAATGTAATTTTGAGTCTTAAGTGATTCGTGAAATATTTATGCCTCCCCGATATCATACACTGAGGTTCTGATAACGGTTTATTAGCCAAATAGTAATCAATAGGTTTTTAAAGAGTCTGTATTAATTAAAGCGTAAAAATTGAGCAATTCATTCGCACTAAGCATAAACATTGATACATATTATGACCAATATTTATGCCTAGTTTAATTGATATTGAATTGTATGGTTAATTTATATCAGTACGAGACGAGAAACGCGACACTAACGCCAAAACAAACATCATTGAATATTATGAAAACAAGAGTCCCTACGTCCCTACTTCTAAGTTTTATTGAAATGGCATTTTTACTGCTTTTCATTTGATATAATTCATATACCTAATGAAAGAAAAAAAAAAGAGTTCCTACTACTACTACTATTTTAATTATGAGCCGCCATTTTGTTAATTTATATAACCTATATCATTACCACAATAATTCTGATCATTTCAACAATCGCCCAGTCAACATTCGTCTAGCGGTTTGAGTTTTAGTGCTTAAGTAATGGACATTACATACATTGATACATATAACATTATTACCCGAAAAACAGTACACTTCTTCTGTCGAAGTTGGGAAATAAGTGACATTTTACGTACCTATAACAAACTTAAAAAGAGTAAAGGATGTTGTGTAATCTAACAATTTAATTATTATTTGTAATCATGATGAGTGATGACCATTAGCAAGCTATTAGTAATTACAGTGCATTAGTATGCAATAAAATAAACAGATACATTATTATTTACGTTGTGCATCGCTTAAAGGATTCTTGAAGAAACTGGGCGTAAAATTGTAAGATAAGTTAGGTATATTGTACGAAACGAATTCAATGCAATATTTAAGATCGTCTCAGCTATTTGCAATAATGCATCCACCTATTTACAAATAGATCGGGAGCATAAACTTTCAATTTTATTGGCAGTGTTATATAATTTATAATCTGTTAATAAGTAGATATTTGTTAAATTATATAATTCGAAAGTACCTACATAATATATTATTCTAATTAGTAGGTACCCAGTTCGAAACATTTACACAAATTCATTAATTTGCTCTTATTCTCTACATTAAGACTTCCTAGTAGCACACTAATTGAATACATATAATGGCATTTTTATAAATAGGTAACTCTATAAAGGTGCGTCTAAATTGGCGTTTATTTTCCTATTTTACTTCCATAATAATCCTTGCACAAGCCATATTTGCTTGTCGCATTCATTTTACTTCCTTAAATGTTTCATTTATAAGTATGGATATATTCTCTTCAGTTTCTAGATATTAATAATGTTCAATCACAAACGTCAACAGGCATATATAATGGAGATGCATTCCATGGCGTATTGAGCGTGTAGGTATATTTACTAAGTAAATTTTCATTCAGCTTATTTACGCCTTTCTCTACATATACCTCGGGAGATCGTTTACTTGAGGAACTGTTAGACAAATATTATATTTGTAACTTATCTCAACTTCACAAACAAAAGACTGATGGAAAGTATTGGAGTTAAAGGTTATTCTGATTAGTCTTATCTACTTTATTGAATATAATAATATTCTCTTTAATGTAGTGTATGCATAAAACAGTTTTCGGCAGATCTGCTTTATGCTTCAAATTGAATTTATTTTGTAAACTTGTTTAATAGGACAGTTACGTTATTAGATAGGTAGTAGGATAGGATAGGTTTCAGACTTATATTCCTTATGAAATAGATGTGAACCGTTTCCATCTATTTTACGATAGGTATAAAGTTTTTCGGCGCCGTTTGTATCTTACAGATTATAGGTATGTCACCATAAAATTGTAATCTATAAAAAATTGTGGTCCGGAACATACTGTTTACAATTTATGTTTATATTTATGCATTTGGGTAGATTATAATTTATTTATGTTAAACCGTTAATTACGTTTATTCGGTTTTATTAAAGACAGACAAGCAGTCGGCGCTTAACCTGAAACTGACGGACTTTTGGGAAACAAAAGTCTCCGTATAACACACAACGAATTTTTTCGGGGTACAACTTTTCAATTAATTAATAAGGGATAATCGAAGGTTCTCAGGATATAAAAGTCAACATACCGTGACTTACAAGGCGCTAATATTTTAATTAGTTAACATGACACTAGTAAAGATTATGAACTAAAAACAGAAAATTATAACAATTTTATGATACTGCAGGCGATACAAACGATATCTGCTTTTTGGTTCATAAGCGAAAAAAAGGAAATAGTGAAATTTTTTAAGATTTTCGTTAGTTTGATTTCTAGGTGTGACAAGATAATTTTTGAGAAATCTTTAAATCACTTAAATTCAAAGAAAAAATTTGCTTTATGCAGTCAATTGAATAATATTTATAGTTTGAATTTAAAAATAAAATTAACGAGAACGCCTTGATCTCTTTGAACAGTTTTATGCACATGACCTCAACTTGCATGTATTCGTTTAAGTAAATAATTATTTTTAACAAAAAACTAAACCACCTTCAAATTGTCAGAACTAGACTTAATTTAAATGAGACCATATGACCTATCGTACTAGCTTTGAAATTAAAAAAAAAAACGGTTTAGTAGGTCTAAAAAGTATTGAGTTAAAAAGCAAAAGAATACAGTCGAATTGAAAATCTCCTCCTTTGTGGTCGGTTAAAGTGGGTTGACGCATATTGTAATTTGTGACAAGCAATAATTATTATGTGTTTTATACCATGAGTTAAGTGGTTAATAACGGTTTAATAACGACAACTTAATTATCCCTAAGCCTTCTAGAAACAATTGAAGTGTTTGTACAAAGCGAAAAAGATATGTATTAATAGTGTTTTGATTTACATTATTGTTCTTATGATAAAGGAGTGATTAGTAATGATGACTCCCAAAATCCCCATTGCTTCACATATTAAGACTGCCAACATCATTATTCAAAAACATCGAAATAAAAATAATTATTGTACGTAATCGGTTGCTGAACTAAGCGCTCTTTTATTAAATGTAATTTCACGAGTTTTTATAACAGATTTTTATGTTTTTATAAAGAGCCCACAAAATTATCGATGACTTATAGCCTATTGGGTACACAAAGGCATAATGGCCATGGTTTTATTAAAAACCTGTACAACGCAAGTTATGGTATTCGTTAAACTCCACTTGTTGGCATTTTTGTAACATTTTGCGAAACAAATAACAGGCAAGTTTCGCGTGACATGCTCGAACTCCGGCCACGGCGAAACTTGAAATGTGTAGGCATTTTGCTACTTACGTAACATCCTAATTACTATTATAGGAAGATTCTTGTTATTTCTTTGTTTCATGTTGTCATATTTATATCATTCTCAATCTCCCATATGTCAATGCTATAGCATTTATTACACAACTGTTAGCGATGTAAAATAAATGTCTAAATAATTTTAACAAATACATAAGATAAAAACACCTAAAATAATATCCATTCAAATTTATAAGTTTATTATTATATTATTTCGCGATATATATAATTATTGAGTAATATATGACCACGTTAAGATAACAATTTTTTCAAAATTATTTAAGATTAAAAATATGCTTCGACAACAAGTCACGTTCATTTATTTTATCTGTGAATTTACACTGAATGCATTGTAATTATGTAAGCTGGAGTCGTGATAAAAGAATAAAACGCAACAAAACAGTTCATTTAGAAGTTGTACTAGTATATCATACTCATAGGGTATGGTATATTGTATTATTTACCCTTATACACAATTATTTCTCGCGATCGAATATAAGGAAGCATTAACGTAAAGAGGGACCATAGATATAACGGAGGGACAGAGGCTATAATCTTTTTATAGGTTCTTTATACTTACAGCCCAATTTACATACAGTATTTACGAAGTAATTTACATACAATAACCATAGAAATAATAATAATTTTTATCTTTCCATGCTTTGCCTAAGAGGCGGAGTTCTTTGCGTAATTTTTATATTTAATTAATATATATTAAGACACATTTTCGCAATATTACCAATGATAAAAGAATTAAAGAACACGATTATAATTTAAAAAATGATTCTGCTGCGTGACTTTATTATAGATAATTTATTACTAAATTTCATGTATTGTTAATAATAATTAATAATAAATAATTAATATTTAACAAGAAAATAATAATTGAAAAACATAAAACTTCTTAGTATCTAAATTTGTTCACATAATACGACAATACCATAAATCGAAAAAATGTATTTTTAATAAGATAGGTAAATTGTGCCACGGGTAAAAATTTTTTCTTCTCCCGAATGAAAAATATGCAACAAGAACTTGCAATCTTTTCGAAATAAGATTTAAGTTCATAAAAACATTTAATTATACACACCTACAAAAAACTGTGTTATATGATTAAAATTCCTATAGTTCTATTACTGTAAAATTAAGGTCTCAATAAAGCAATAACAATTTAATTTTGTCAAATAAAACGACAATGATAAACGATAAATGATAAAACATAAACTATATATTACGCTGCCAATTAGAAATAAATGTGTCTAATATGGAAATAACAGAAACTATAAAAACATCAATACTAAAACGACAGCTTTAAAATAGATAAATAACAAACAAAAATGATAAGATTGAATAATAGCAAGTAATTAATAGAACCAATTCCAAAATCGATTCCAGATGTCAGTCAGCTTTACAAGAAGCAAAGAACATTTTACAATATAAATGAATAGATTAAGGTGGCTTTATGATCACTACAGACATGAAGTTAATAAACTTCACCGACTTTCCCAACGATTAACGCATAAATAAATGATCCATAAAATTAAGAGATGTATTTGCAATACATCTATCTGCCTACTTATTTGTAGGTCAAGAGAAGCCGTGTTACTAAAACGTATACATATATTTTTCTACCTTGTAAATTTAAAACGATTACTGCAAGGTCATATGAATATTCAACTAATTAGTAATCGTTGGTGATGATATAACATAGAGATTACATGTTTATAACATAATTTAAAAGAATTTCGAAAATATGTAGTATTGTAGTGCAGAAGAACAGATTACTAAATTGTTAGTAAGGTAGAAGGTTGTAGAGAGTTGGTATTACTAATTTTGACTACATAAAATCCATTTGAACAGTAGATAGGTAATAATACTATACTAGTAGTAATAGGTACTATCTGAATAGTAAGTAAGTGGATACTATTGGAGAGTATCTATCTACTAAGTACTACCTAATAACTTGGCTAGCAGCGACTTCAAATAGATGAGTGAGTAGCCATTGTACTAATTTATTTTCGCTTTTGAGTGCCTATATGTGATTATGAAGGAGGTTTATTTTTTTTTGTTTTAAAAATTGTTTTATACATATTTCATATGCAATGTTTAAATGCAGTTGCAGCGTTTTAAATCCCTTTTAACTTTATTGTAGGTGCAAGGTCATCAACTTGATATTAAAACAGAAAACTTGACTGCATTTAAATGTACATTATGGTGGTAAAATTTTTTAATTAAGCTTTTTTTACATTCAAATCGTCAGGAATAAAAACACAAAGACTGCTTTTTAAACTGTTATTACCAATGAACATTTTTTTCAAGTCATAAAAATTATGCTTAACTAGCAAAACAGGTGATTGTTGTGCAAATTTTGAAAACGTGCTGAATATATTAATGTTAAGTAGCCCAGAATAGATGCTGTAATGATAATAAATTATGCAATTACTGACCTTGTTTATTTATATCCCATAGTACAACTACACATCCGAGCCTCGCGAGTCGTAAGGCAATAAGGCTTCCTAGACCGCCTCCTCCGCCCGTGATCAAGGCAATTCGACCCTTCAGGTCTTTCTTCGGCTTCCCTATGATCGATCTATATATTCCTTGGAACAGATACCCAATCACTGTCACCAATGTGACAATAAGATCGAAAATAGATTGGATCAAGCTATACTTATTTCTCATGCACTCTGGTATCTCTCTCGTCAAAGGGCCCGGCCTCATGCCATTAACGTACTCTTGATTTTCCATCGACATTTTATTAAATTATTTTGTTTACTTAGGTATTATAGCATATATCCTTTAGCACGTGTCCCGTTAGTCATTACCACATTGGTATTTGTTTCGTGTTATCTGAAAGAAAGAAAAACTGTATTAAATATTTGCTATGTGAACAAAAAATACTCATTTATGAAATGCAAGCGTACGCATATATTATTTGATATAAAAAGACAATTCTAGGCCAATGCTAAAGTGGGCCATTTATTGATGTCGCTACCAAAGAATAAGTGTACATATATATTATATTGAAAATATTCCGAATCAGGAATATTGTTCTTCTTTTTGTTGTGTCTTGCTTTATGATTTACTAGCTCCGCCTCGCGGTTTCACCCGCGTATCCCGTAGGAATATCTGGATAAAAAGTTGCCAAATTTCATTGCAACCGGTTCAGAGGTTTTTGCGTGAAAGAGCAACAAACACACATATACATCCTTACAAACTTTCGCATTTATAATATTAGTAGGAAGTAGGATAGGATAGGATAGGATTCAGTTGTGCTATGTATTTCTTTTTGTATTTCTGTCGTTTGTCCACAGAATTTTTGAAACACTTTAATGAAACAGCCCACGGTTTTAAGTGGGCTTATTCTGACTTTAATGCCTTAGTATGAAATTAAAAATTTTGGAACTATAAAATTTTGAGAATCTTTTCAAATTAACATCTATTGTTATAGACTCGGACTCAAGCTGTAAAACAAACAGAGTTCTATAGGATGAAGTATCGAAAAAGGTAGAGAATATAAATAATGTTAGGAAAAATAAAAAAAATACCGGCCTTCTTACATGTGGAAATAGAAAGGGGTGTTTTTAAGTTTACAAAATATTGATATAAATATCCGGTATTAACATCAGCTATTAGTGGTAAAAACGGTTTGTCGTGATTTACGAAAAACTAGAAGTCCAATGTTAAAAAGTTTAATAGCAAAGTAGAAGAAAATAAAAAAATATATATAAAACTAATTGCGCCCCGCGGTTTTACCCGCGTAAGTCTGTATCCCGTAGGAATATCGGGATAAAAAGTTGCCTGTATGTTATTCCAGTTGTCCAGCTATCTACGTACCAAATTTCATTGCAACCGGTTCAGTAGTTTTTGCGTGAAAGAGCAACAAACACACACACACATTCTTACAAACTTTCGAAATTATAATATTAGTAGGATTTGTATATATTAACACGTTGCGAGAAAAATCTACCCAAAACTATATTTGTTCCCGCCTGCAGCATCATAAACACATCATAAAGTATTTAGTTGAACGCATTTGAATATGTATCTACGCTTGTTTTTTACTTTTTATTGATTTTTTTAATGATGGACGTATGAACATTCTTGGGACATTTATTGTTATAATGATGTGAAAATATTCAGTATAACATATTGCCCAAAACGTATTTAGGCTATTGCATTTTATAAAAAAATCATTTCACTGTAACTATATCCACTTTATTATGAAACTGGGACGATGGACTCCGATGATAATAATTTGAAATATTAAAATTATAACCTTGTCAAAACTGTCCGTTACAAAATGTTTATATGTTTGTAGAACTTGTTAGACCGGTCCTTTGCCCTTGACTGTTTCCTTTGGATATCTGAGAAATTCGGCACTGTTTAATGGTTACTTGCTTCGAAAAACTTTTACTACAATTTTTTTTCTCTTTAAAATAACACATAAGTATATATGTGAGTATATATATAAAAAATTCTCGAACTCTTGTGTGTAAATGAAAGTGTTTAAATAATCGTTGTGAAGATTTTTCTCTGGGAACCTTTTTATTAAAAAGATCACACAATAAAATAAAAAAAAAAACTATAATTTTATAATAATACTAGCTGCACCCGGCAAATGCTGTTCTGCCTTACTCTTATCATTTACGGGTATGTAAAATAGATGTTGGCCGATTCTCATAGATACCGGATAAGCACAAAAAATTTCATCAAAATCGGTCATGCCGTTTCGGAGGAGTATGGCAACGAAAACTGTGACACGAGAATTTTATATATTAGACTAGCTGCACCCGGCAAACGCTGTTCTGCCTTACTCTTATCCTTTAGGGGTATGAAAAATAGATGTTGGCCGATTCTCACACACACCCAATATGCACACAAAATTTCATAAGAATCGGTCCAGCCGTTTCGGAGGAGTTTGGCAACGAAAACTGTGACACGAGAATTTTATATATTTGATTACTTTAAACATCAGTGTAATGTTATTATTATTCTTTTTTGCAGTTTTTTTATAAATTACAAAAATTATAAATAAATTCTTATTAAAGTCTCGAAACTTTTTCTTTGTAATCTATTTTTTATGAATTAAATGCACATAATACATAATTAAGAACAAATCAACAATGCATGAATTGCATCGGATATAACAGCCAGTGCACGCAATGCTTTAAACATGCAGTGCATATTCTCAGCAGACACAATAGCTATCACTTCACACGGATCCTTAATTACAAAATATAATTTTTATAAGAATCATTGTTCAGTATTTTATTTACTCTTGATATATTTTCAACGTGATTTATACTTTTATGTCATTAATAAAGGAAGACGAGAAATAGAATACAAAAATTGTGTTTGCCTAAATGCTTATTGCGTTTTAGAAATGCAATTTACTTTATAACTAGAGGTTACATAATAATTGTTTAATATCTGCGCAATATACAATACTAGATTACGAATAGATACGAACGCATTTATTACATATATTTAATTATCAGTTTGATTGTATTGAGTGCCTCAGGGGCTAATTTTTGTGCACGAAACTGGTACTGATGTTTTAAAATGATTCATTGACATGGAACGTGGTACAGAATGGTGGTATGGTAGAAGCTAGTCGTTTACTCCTTCATACGTCGACGACCATGTCGCAACCTATCGTCGGTCGACAGCGCAATATCATTGCACAAACTGTGCTTAAACTAGGGTTTTCACATAATTATATTAACATAAAAATATATTATACACTGCTTAAGCTACTCCACTGATTGTATGCGCATTTGTAACAGATATACAAAAAGGTTAATATTTGGAATAGTTTTTATTTTTATATATTCATATGGTCTACGTGTTGTTAGGATCTATTCTACATATACTATGTCATCCCCATCAAAACTTCAGGTGTAATAGCAAACATAAAGACACAATGTTAATTTTAAAGTGGACAAATCTTCATCATATTCTTTAATAGTACCATGTTATACAGCAAGTTCAATACTCAAAATTCTAGAGTCAAACTGATGCACGAAATAGCCTTAAATGGTTTTTTTTTCTGGTTTCGTATTATTTTTACACGGATAAAATGCAAAATAAATCTATATAGTATATAAAATGCAGTATAATAAATCTATACTGCACAGATATTACTTTTTTATTTTAAAGTTTTATATTAAAACTAGCTGCGCCCCGCGGTTTCACCCGCGTAAGTCCGTATCCCGTAGGAATATCGGGATAAAAAATAGATGTTGGCCGATTCTCAGACCTACCCAATATGCTTACCAAATTTCAGAGGAATCGGTCAAGCCGTTTCGGAGGAGTATGGCAACGAAAACTGTGACACGAGAATTTTATATATTAGAAGATAAACAGCACGAATCCGCCTAACTCTAATCTTTCATAATTGCATTTGCCAACCCTAGGAATAGACCTACTGTTAAGCCTGGTTCCGTCATCAAGCTGAAGGTCATTATGATATTTGCGAATGTTCAGTGGCAGCAATAATTATTGCGTTAATGTTATATTAGCGTGGTTTTGATTGTGCCGACTCCGAGATTTGGCACTTCTTTATGTAGGTACATGAGTTACGTATATTAGTCTGTTTGGATGTTAGTATTTACAAATAGTACTTGGTCAACTATTTAATTCAACGTATCCTTCAATGATTTATAGAGAATGTGTTTACTTAAGAACATATCTATATTTTGTACCTTAGCGTAAATCCTATTACCACACAATGTAATACTTAGATTACCATTGCTTCGCAGTTACTATTGCCTGTGGCGATTAGGCAAGCATTAATTTAATTTTTAGTTAATACACATGCTTTGACTAGATGTGATAGTTCTATGATATTTACAAGTAACATCCAAATAATAGGTTTATTTTTTATATTAAAGACGTGAAATATACGTATTTAGGATAGATTAAACCTACCTGTATATTAAATTGTATTCAAACCGTTATAATTCTGCCTGTTACTTGTAAACAAACTAATAAATTAATAAGTAATGAATATTGATTACTATGCACATAGAAACAAGTGTACGAGACCTTTAATTTATTTACGATCTCGTACAATACACCGGCGTGAAGGTTATCCATTGTACCACCATAAACAAATTCAATATGGACACAATAAGTCTAGTTTAATAATGGTACAATTATGTATTCGACTTACAATACAGTCTGGGTATAATGTCAGCTACCTATTATATGTAGTATTAAGGGTAAAAAACATTCCTTTAATTTATAACGCTAAGTTGCTAAGTAGAGATATCAGTCAGTGAAAGGAAATTCAAGATTTATTTTAAATAAAATCGAAATAATTGGGCACGTTTAATATCTCCGGTACAATGTTCAATTGAACGCAGATGTATATGAGAACAAAGTACTAATGAAGTAACTTTAATACTAACTATTTGTAATCAAAAATACCACAGAATTTGCGTGTATTACTGTAGTAGAACTACACACGAAATTGATAGATAGCTTTTTTTTCAGATTGGTAAAATAATAAATCACTCTTAAATATAAAAAGAAATCTCGTCTCAAGTCAAAATTTAACTAAAAAGTTGGCTAAAATATGAACATTACTTAGCATTTTACTATTAACTATATATTTAATCATATTATACACGTAGGTAGTGTGTGCGAGAGATGAAAAACAGCGAACTTGTTTGCAAAACTCGTTATTTTTAAACGGCGTTTTTTGTAATAGATTTAGTCAAGTCACAGACCTTCCAATTCAGATAATACATTTAACACGTCGACTTGAAAAATGTAAAACGGCGCGCTTGAAAGCTGGCAAGTGACAATTAATAAAACTGAAGCAAATATTATGCTGCCACAGACATTTTATTCCCTTTTTCATCTAAACCTTAGAAGCAAAAGTTAAGTATAGTCCTCCTTTGAAGACAAATACAATGTTTTCTGTATAAACAAATATTTTTTGCTTATACAATGGCCAATTATTGCAACATAAACAGTATGATCTTTAACGCAAGGACCAGCAATGTAAGCAAGCTAGCAGTCAATATTAATTATGTTGGAACTATGTTTGGGTCTGTCTTTCTATTCTAGCGACTACGCGGGCTAAGCCGTAGGCGGTAAGCTAGTAATAGATTCATGTAATAAAAATATCTAACATTATTTAAATAACAATATCAAGTTACGTAGACTAATATCTTTCCTCTTTCCTTACACGAACAGGATGTGTTGACATAATACATAAATATTTTAAGCCCAAGGCTCAACAACCCATGACACTCCACCCCCTTCTTCCCCTAGAATCTCCCTTTCTACGTACGTAGCATTTGTCTATAGGCTGTGTGGTTTTTGAGCTGTCTTGAAATGTTCCAAATGAATTATATAACTGTGATATAATCGTCTTTCCTCTCTTACTTACTCGTAAATAATGCAAATGTAACGTTTATATTATTTTTTTTTATAATAAATAAATCTACGAAAATTTAAAATTTCAAAATATAAAGCTAAAATTATATCTAAACCAACGCGTGAAACGGAAAACATCCTACAATATTCTTCTCCTTATGGTTCCTACTTCCTGAACATACTTACGCAGTTAGCCAAAATGAAAGAAACATTCCTTATATGCCATCATGTTTTAGCATGGCGTTGCCTAATTAGCACAGATACGTAACACTTTTAGCTGAAAATGTGCTAATTATAGCCATATGTATATCGTATGAATTATAGGTTTTCACAATTAGTAACTTACATAACTAAGCCAAGATATGGTGAAGGACAGGTGTGCAATAATCCCAAATATCGTTTTTAGTACCAACAGTTTCATCACTAACTGCGGATATTTAATGACAATTTATTATAACAGTCTCAGCATGTGTTTTAATGATTTCACAACTATTGGAATTTAGAGTTACCTGTTATAGGCGTCTTAAAAATTATACTTAGCTAGAAGTAGTAAGGTTTAGGTGATTTCAATAATTTACGCAGGTGAATGACCGAATAGAGGTAAATAAATATATATAATATTCTTATTGTTTCCACCCACAACCATGAGATTTATCTACTTTCTACGTTGTATATAAATCTTTATATAATATATAAAATTCTCGTGTCACAATGTACATTTTCTGAAGCTTTGATTATTGTTATCTGTACAAATAAAATAATATTGAAGAGTTTTTTGTTTGATACACGTTAATCTCAGTATTTTTTGGGCTTAATTAATGGATAACGAGTTTGTTTCCAACCCATTGACGTGATACTTTTTATATTAAAATTCAGACTGATACCTACCCCAGGGACATCGATGACCTTTTTTCAAAAATATAATTATGAAAATTCATGTAAAACAAGAACGCGTTCAAACAAACAAACAAATTCTGTATCTGTATTATTACCAGTAAATATGAATTAAGCTTGACAAAAGTTTTTACTTTATTAAAAACAATTATGGTCAAGTGCTACGTAAATTATACAAATGTAGACAAAAGTGATTAAATAAAATTCGTTTTTACAGAGTCAATTACATTCTTCCAGGAAACCTACCAGACAAGTGAAATGTCGGTGACGACGCGTAATTAACCTGTCATGTTATAAATGTTAACCTCAGGCACAGATAATATATATTATATTGCTATACTAGTACCTTAGTATACACTTGTTACTTTTATATTATTCTTTGTGTAATGAATGAAATATGTACAGCTTAATTAAAGTAGGAACCTACTACGTAACATACTCTAGTAACGCATATAAATTTACTCAAACTGTACAAATATTGTTCCAAAAAAGTTGCCAAAGAATTGTACATGTTTAAACATAAATTAACGCTTTTATGAATAGTAAAGTGGTAAAGTAATACGTACGTTTACTAAAATCTAACATGAGATATGCCGTATGAAGCCCAAAGTACCAAGACTCAAGAGTTGCGAATCATATCAAATTAATCATTGAGGTTTATAAGGATTGAAAAATTCCTAAATATTATTAAGATACTGCTACTTATTATTCTGTAACACTATTAATATTTCTTTTAATCGAATATTTGTTAAATATCTTATGACTAAAACCTTTTTAATCCACTGTTTTTCTGAGTAATAAAAAACCGAATTGTTAATGTCGGACGTTACATCTACTTATGACGTAGATGCAGGTCTGACATTTGTTTGCGCACGCAACAGAACCATTCACCGAAACGTGTTCCGATAAAGAATTTATAATGACTTCATAATTGTTAAAAAAAATCCTCTAGCTAAACTATGTTTCACACTAAAACTTTGTGTTAATTAAATCATATTAAGTAAAGACGAAAGATATACATCATCACGTTCTCAATTATAGCGTTTCGATTATTGAAGACTGTCGATAATATTGTCACTGAATTATTAATATTATCTTTAAAGAAACTTCATTTATCTTAGCATCATCCATAACTTGATACATCTCTTAGAGTAGGCCGTACAGCCACAAGATTATAAATATTAACAATTTTTGAAACCTGTTTTTTAAGTAGAACAAGTGTAGTGCGGGTCAATTTTGGCATTTCTTTTCTTTTTATGAACTTTCTCTCATACTTTCTCTGAATGATGTTCATTTATATTGTTTATATATTTAATAAACGCATTATTTTATTGTTTTTAACATATTCTTCATTGTGACGTAACTGAAATATGTAAAATGTAAAAAAAGTTCGAAAGAATTTTGAATGCCCTATATAAGCTTTTTCTTCTAGCCAACCGAAGGGTTACAGGTTAAATATACAATAAAAGCCTCCGAAGTGAGTGCCAAGAGAATCCTGTACAATGAATAATAACAAACGAGATAATTTATAGAAATATGGATATTAAAAAATGTATAATTATATACATATACACTATAATACATTTACATAGACAGATACGCACAGCAGTATAATAGGCACACGAATTTAGAAATGAAAAAGGTAAGAGGGAGAGGTTGTATTAACGCAGCAAATTCTCTCAGGTAGGTCGTTCCATAGACGAATTGTTGACAGTTAAGAAGGTTATAATATTAATTGAAATGAATAAGAAACCTAAGCAAAAGATTGTTTGCAAAAGAATGAAGAGAGTGCGAATCAACAGCGAGGTTAATATCAGATTTTAAGTAAGTAATAGAAGGATAGAGAGTTAGATGTAAAGGAGATGAATGACACGGCTGTTAAGACGAGAACGGATTGGCAGCCATTTGAGTTCCTTACGATACTCGCAAACATGTTCAATCGTAGCCCATAAACAAATCTAGCGATCAGATATGTATGAAGGATATTTAGGAGTCATTCGATTTATTAAGTTGTTCTGATGAATTATAACACGCAACAACATAATCCAGGAGAGGGAGAAGAAGACCCCGTGCCAGTATAACTTTGGTAGGTGGAGTGGCTTAACCGTTTCAGTTATCGAGTTGTATACAGAGTAAATGTTCATTCGATCCAGTTATTTTTTCAGTGCAATTATAGGCAATATAATGAGAATTGTTCGACTTTCATTAGTCTTAAAAGCCTTAAACCAAATATCTTACTCCATTTGCGTATTGATTGCAAATTAGAGTTCAATGCTAGAATACTATTAGAAAAAGTGTTAAGATCAGAGTGAGCATATATTTGGAAGTCATCTGCATACATATAAAGGTAGGTTGTAGACAGTTTAGGAATGAGAGAATTTATAAAAAGTGCGAAAACAGTCGGGAATATTTTATTGCATATTTACAGGAATTGACTGCACCCTTATTTCAGATGATAGTTAAAATACCTTAGTTATAAGCCAGAATAATTTCGATATTCTATAATTAATGACAAAAGTTTTATATTTTATATTTTTAATATTATAATTAGTGAAAAAATTACAAAAGATAAAACATCGCACACACAAAATTGTAATAAGAATAATGCCTTCATCGAATGTTTGCTAATGTGTTCATATATAATAACGATTCGTTATTTATTAAAATGTAATTACTACTTATCTCAAAAAACCGTCCTTACGAGGATATTGCAAGCCTAAGGTCAGGAATTAATAATTATTATTACTCATTGCTTAAATTATTTTTTTTTTATTAATTTATATAGCTATGTATCTCAAAAACAATTGGTGTCTTTAAGGGTAAACTCCTTTCCAAGGATTAACGATTTATAGCAATCAAAAAGGCAAACACGTACGCAACGTCGGCATTGACCCAGAATATTAACTATCAATACAAATTACCCAACAATTATTATCATTGCACTCGATTTTTATTTTAATATTTAATTACTTATAATATCAATTATAATAATATAAATATATTATGTGTATAATGCATTTAGTCTTGTCTTGGTCTTTCAAAGAATCGCGCTCTACTTAGCTATCAGTAAATAATTCTTTTCTACAAAAAAAGGCCACAGATAGATTGGGACTAAATGACAACAATTTCCAACCAAACAAAAAAGACTCACGTCAATTGGTTGAAGTCCCACGGAGTAACAAAACAAAAAAAAACAATCGATAGGTATAGCGATTTAAGCACCTACTTAAGTACCCATATCGCTTTTTTGTTTTGTTTATTAAGTGCTTACTTTTGAGTATTGATTTGGCCAGAATATTCGTTACAGAATATAACTATAGTATTTAAAATAAAATATAATAGTTTAAAAAAACTAAAGAACACGCTTTGACAAAAATAATATTTTGCAAATTGAAAACTTGAATAATTTTATCAATTTGTGTATTGTCATCGGTCCTCAATAAATCTACAAAGTTTGAACGAAATCTGGCCGTTTAAAGTGGGTCAAAATCGCGCCCAAAGAAGTCGGTTACAAACAAACATACAGGTGAAGCTAATAAAAAGCGTGTAAAAATAAATATTTTTAACAATTCATTGCATGAATAATTGTTTTTAACAAAAATCTAATCCACCTTCAAACTGTCAATACTAGACCAAATTTAAATAGACCCACACGGAAGGCACTATGTTTCATAAAAAAATAGTCACCAAAAGTTGTCCAGCCAGTAAAAGTTACTAGGTAACAAACACAAAAAATACAGTCTAACTGATAACCTCCTCCTTTTTCGCAGTAATTTAAAAATGGAGTGAAAAGGCTTTAGATAAACCAGTGATTGGCGAGGCAAGTGGCGAACCACCAATTCGGTTGCCCGCTCTTCTATATAAAAAATAATGAAGTTATTTAATGTTACGAATGAAAAAACCCTGCGCAACAAATTAAGAATTACCGTCGTTTATGGGAACGGGGGCCAAAAAGAGGAACATTTAATTCCTATAATATTATTTAATACTTTATTTTCAGAAATACAAATGTTATCATAAAAACCTGTTTGTTTTATGAATAAATTTAGCTTAGCCGTAATGTTGAAAATTTTCATACATAATCAAATTTTCCGGTCAACTTCCTTTTTGTTGCATACGAACTTTCTTCCGACTACTATTAAAATAACAAAATAACAATTAGCACAGTTCTTTCATCCATTCACGCTTGATTTAAAAACGAACGAACAAACGAAGGTCCTCAATTCGTAGCGTATTTATTTATGTAAATATCAATAGATTTGTTTTATATTCTACCTATTTGTAATTGTTGTTCATTAATTAAAAATGCTAGACACGACTTTATATTTGTTATATTAACTTAAAAAAAAACATATCATTTAAATATTTAAGCACAAAAAATCTCTAACAGGAAAATTACTACATGACGTCTCTATTGACGTTTTGTCAGATTTATTTATGTCACAAAAAGTTATAACTTACAATATTATAAATAAAAGAATATTTTATTTAAACTCAATAAAATATAAAATTAACAATTTAAGTTAAATGGAAACTTATTACTTTGGCCTGTTTTTATTGAATAATATTAACGAAACAAAAAATTATTATTTACAGTAATTCTCATTTTTTTCGATTATTATAACCTGTAGATATCTACATATCATAATTAGTTAAATGAGCCAAAGTGTTTATATACCTACGGCGAATATTGTATAAACTTTTAACCAAAAATATAATTTTATAAGCATTATATTAAACGAGCTACCTACTTCAATAAAAATTTTCAATTATTTTGTTACCAATAACGATTGTACATACATTCCATAATACATTTAAATTTTTTTTTTTACTAAAATTGTTGAATGAACCTAGAATCCAGGCTTCTCTATAGTAAATACTAAACCGTAAACGATGTAGTAGTATGTACCATGAGGCTAGGCGAATACTAGACGGCCTTCACTATTGCCTAATGCAATAACTTGCTTCCACCTGATCATAACTAACTGGAAACCTACCCATCAAATACAAGCCGATATCCAATGTTTCGGCGGGAAATTTATTTTTTATTAAGAGAAAATGTAATTTAGTAAATTATTAAAATGATAAAACCCGTAATAAGATATTTTCGCATTGTTCGAAAATCATCGGTAGGCAGGTGTAATTTTTTTATGTTGTGCTCTTTTTTGACTGGAAAAGGTTGGTACGACAGCAACTTCTTAGAAAATAAACGGAAGAACTCGTTTTAAACTATTATATGAGAATGAATAATTATCGCAAAACTAATAACTAAATTCTGCTTTAAATTGTCAGAACTAGACAACATTCACATGAATCTAAAGGGTGGCACCAGCTTTCAAATAAACAAAAACATTAAAATCGGGACACCCACAAAAGGATATGAAGTACTAAACAATCACAATAATACGGTTAAGTTACGGTAATAAATACGGTTGGTACTATTGGATACGGGCTTGATTTTTATAAAATTGGTTGCCTTCTTAATTTAATCAGAATACTTACTTAATTTCATGTTTTAGTTTTCAATTATCACAATTCCATCACTAGGAAACATTATTAAAACCAACCTACCTAACATTTAATACAAAAAAAATCATCCTTGTTACATCATTGATCATTTACTCAAAAACTTGCCAATCTACTTTTAAAATATTTGTAAAACAATATGTCCATGGCCTACAGAAGATATGCTTTCGGATGGTTTAACAAATTTCGCAAATGCAAATAAGAAATTTTGTAATTAATATGGCTTGTAGACTAACCGGGCCAGTTATTATCACAAACTATGGTTTACAAAATATACACCGAGCTACAATTACTTTTTAAGACGCTGAACTTCAATTCGCTGTTCTGCTTTAGAAGCATGAAAAATAGATATTGGCCGATTCTCAGACCTTCCCGATATGCACAAAAAATTTCATGAGAATCGGTCCAGCCGTTTTGAGGAGTATGGTACATTGCGACACGAGAATTTTATATTTATAGAAATATTTTTCTAGACGCTCGTCCTGGCTTCGCCCGGATATCAAGATTCCTGTTTTACCCACGGGAGCATTTAATCGAGATAAAAAATATCCTATGACCCAAGTCAGCTCATACCCTGTCTGTATACAAAATTTCATAAAAATCCGTTCACTAGTTTCAGCGACATTGACGGACAAACATTCAAACAAAGTGTGACAAATGTGATAAGCCTACAATTATTTTCCAATCTCTATTGACAAAAGCCCTTTCCCTTTTTCAATTCATCTTCAATAAATGATTATTTCTTTCTTGGAAAACTAGTTGAATAGCTAAGTAGCATATATATGTATAGGAATTATTGCTATATTGCTTTTTTCTAGGACGTCTAAGATGTCTCGGATGTAATTAATTGTTTTTAATAAGGAAATATTTATTTTCTACATCGTAAGAAATAGAATATTGTTATTATAGATAAAAGTGATCGAAACTAAATTACTAGTAATTATGGTGTTTTAAAAAATACAAAAATATCTACTTTCGATGTTAAAGTACGTACACACTATATTACCAAACAAATGATATAGAAAAACATAATATTTAAAACGTACACACTTTAATAATTAAAAAATGATTATTCCTACATACTATTTCCTACTGTTTGGAGATTTTAACACAATATCTTTACTACTTTTTACTAATTACTTATTTTAGCAATTAGTCTTAATAATGTCAAATTTGGAAAGGCGTCGGAGGCTAACAATAAGTGCTCGAATAGTAAAGAACGAAAGAGTAACAAATTTCTATTTCTAACCGTACAATCCAAAGGGTAGGGTAGGAAAATCATATCGTATTTTATTCAGTGTTTATTTTTTAGAGTATGAACGAAACGTAATTTTGCATGGTTTCGGGTTTCATTTTCTGATAATATGAACATTTTGTTTTATTCAAAGTCAGCACACTGAGAACCGCGATCGCCTTGAAATACTTTCCAATAGTAGGTATCTGCTGGACTATGCGAAAACGTTTACCTAACATGACAACATTTAATTAACACTCATGCTCAAACTCACCTATTCGATTATTTTTCTTGCAGTTTCGTTATTTGGGACTCCAGAAAGACGGCCAGCCTATTGCACTATGTATTTCACATTAATTTATGATTATAATTTTTATTTTTATGATAAACGAAAACAAAAGAATGCGATAGAAGATAGAATTTTTTATTTAATTTTTAAATTTGGAACGCGTTACGCGCGGCTGCTAGGTCGTTGTTTCAAACTGGCCGGCAACAGCGCGCGATGCTGCGAATCGACTGGGTTACTGAGCGTATCAACGTAAAGCGGGCTGTTCACTGCGCGCGCAATCTTCAAACGTACGACCCTCGCACCCTCTTCGAGATCATGACCTTCATGCATTTCCTTCGGCTGCACTATCAATAACATGCGGCTAAGAATATACAAACACGATTATTAATAAAAATCAACTTTCAAATTATACCTTCAGACTTTCCTTTCGCTATACATAATAAAAAAACATGATAAAAAAAATGCCCTTTATCGTTATTTTTACATACAACGCTCAAATTATTTTTTAACCTTTATATTAACACTAGCTACGCCCCGCGGTTTCACGCGCGTAAGTCCGTATCCCGTAGGAATATCAGGATAAAAAATTGCCTATATTTTATTTCAGTTGTCCAGCTGTCTACGTACCAAATGTCATTGCAATCGGTTCAGTAGTTTTTGCGTGAAAGTGTAACAAACACAAACTTTCGCAAATATAATATTAGTAGGACTTGTTCAAAGACTATTCGACCAATTATAAAATGGTCGAGCTATTGAAAAATTACAAAGTCGGTTATAAAATAATTTAACCGACTTCCAAAACCAAAAGGAGAAAGTTCTATGTTCCTCTATAGGTATGTATTTTATTTTTGATCTAAAATTTTGCAGGCTCATGAAATTTCTTTGCATTTTATTTTATCCTTCATTCAGGTAGCCTGTAAAGACCCCAAATAAGCGATAAATTCGCTTTTTGTTCTTTACGTCAAACTACTGTACATGTATTTTATGTGCTTTAATATTAAATGGCATCATCATTTATTCCAAGTGCCTAACATACAATAAATTATTACTTAAATATTTTGGTACCAATCTTAATCTTAATATGGTACTATTGAGTTTATCAGATAATGCAGTCAGGAGGACTATACCTAGTGCAACGTATGGAAACGTTCTCACATGCAAACAAAGACAAGAATTTTTGTAAATGTATACTAGATGTAATAAATATAGCCTATTGTAAACTCTTTCACGGCATAGCTGATGCATGGTTGACTTCCCACGAGGGGACTCCTCAACGGTGAGTATAAGCACAGATAATATAAAACTGTACAGTATAAGTATTATTTGTTTAATATCGAGTCCAAAACTGGGATAAGCATTAATTAAACATGTATATATCGACGAATTTACATATGATTATAATATAAATAAATCGTTTTTATAATAATACAAACTTTTGGTCCGTCGTTTGGCCCGCATATGCAAAGAAAAACCCGCATAGTTCGCGTTCCCGTGCGATTTCTGGGATTATACCTATCGTATTTCCTTTTTCAGGTGTCAAGCTATCTTAGTACCAAATTTCATGCAAATCGATGTAGGAGTTTAAGCGTGAATAAGCGACAGACAGAGTTACTTTCGCATATATAAATTTGTGGGGATTACGTACTTACTTCATTTAATAATAGGCTACCAACCTCTTTGATTTAATAAACATCTTAATTAACATCTTTTGTTTTCTTCATCGTCACATAGAAAAAAAATAGTTTAGTAAAAACTTTACAAATAATAGTAAGGCTACACAAAAGTAAAAAATTTAAATATATGAGTAAAAAATAGAATATAATATTCTTGATGAGGTTATTGGTGTTAAGTTATGGGAGGTATGCTCACATAAATAATAAATAGATGTCTGTATTGTCACCTTCACATAATATGTATAAGTATTATTTAACAAAATTATTCATTGTCTAACTTTTTGTCAATTATAATTACATAATCTTTCCAGTGGAGTAAACTCAAAACATCTTTAAAAATGAATACTTATTTAAGTGTTTTCGAGAATAATATTGATAATTTTAATATTTATAGTCTATAGCAGATAGCTAAGCAAAGTGGTCGCTATTTACTGTCCAGTCATAGATAAAGTTCATCAAAGCAAAACTACGGATACCTCAGTAATAACATACAAATATAAGTTCGAAGATCTGTATTGGTTAAGTTAGGAACTGGAGACATGAACTGCAAGTGTCCCTCATTACAAGTAGGTTCATAATTATACACCATCCACACGACCCAGCTCAACCCAGGTAGACTGTCACTCCGTAATTGCTATACGTTCCGTATTTCTGGCATTTCAATGTACCGACAGGACAGGCTCTCTCCCATATATATCAATTCGATTTGTAAATGCGAAAGATATAATGCGTTTATTAAGTACTTACTACCGCAAACTAATCAATGATAGACGATTTCTTAAAATTTTGACAATAATTTATTGAGTATACCACGATATGATTTCTCCAAAAGTAACATCCTCAATTACAACAATTTTGAAAAGGCTGCGGAACTTTCAAATATTTTTTTTTTGTTATGATTTACTAAATAGGGATGATAATCTTGTCATTATAATTACGGCACAATTTTTGAAAACTGGTTAATTCTTGGTGCAAATTCCTAGAAATACGCATTTTTTTTCATACATTATTTTTTCCATAAGCATCAACCTATACCCAGTCTAGCATGATCCATTTCTACTCCCCCCTTACAACAGAATACTTAATAATAATTAATGCTAGTGTAATATTATGTTATCTTTGATATTTCTAAGCACAGGTATACTTGAAACATAATTAATGTTACTCGAACCAACGAGCGCCATCTATTGTAAATATTAAGATTTAACCGTGAGCATTCTATGTATCTCTACTCGATTCTGCAAAATCACGTTTCCATACGTACACGTTACACCATGTATTCTATAGATGGCGCTACACAAAAAATTTATCCTTTGATCCTAATTTACACTTATAGTCCTAAAAAAGTAAGAAGAATATTCAAAAGGAGGTAGGTAACCATCAGTCACATGAATACAAATTTTGGCAAGCCACAGCCATTTTTTCGTTAATTTTTTAATTGTTTTTTTATCGTCGATAATGGCCCTCCCGCCCCTCCGCGTACGAATATCATTCGTATGAGTATAAAAGTTGTTTAGTAGTTTAATGAATAATTACTATTTTTGACAAAAAACTAAACCTCCTTCAAATTGTCAGAACTAGACGAAGGTTTTGAGATAAGAAACAAAAAAAAAAACTAGTATGAAATAAAAGCTTCTCAAATGAAAAGCCATCAAGCACATAATCTTGAATTACCAACCTAAACTTATGTTTTGTGGGTAAGATTATCGTGAAAAAAAGAATAATATAAATAAAGTATTCTTCTTTTTTTTAAATATGTACGAGTCTAAAAATTACTATGTATTTAATAATAAACAAAGTGACAAATATGCGATAAATCATACGGTGCATTATTTTACCCATAACCCATGCATTTATATTTTTCACTTAACAATTCCTGCTTATATTACAAACAAGAAAGTAACTTTGACTCTCTGTTACGCTTTCACGCTTTAACCACTGGACCAACTTTGATGAAATTTCTCAGAAAATAGTAGATAGAAAATAAAACTTCATGTGCGGCAAATCGGGGATGGTAATATGGTTATGGTCCGACTAAATGAATCATATTAGAAGGGTAGTCCATTATAAACCAACACTCAAAATACTTCAATACAAATTTATAATACAAAAGAATATCTCTCCATACCAGTATAATAATCGATTATATTTAAATCTGACTTTAATAATACAACATCAATACTGTTATTGTCGGATGGTATTATCTATGCATCGCAGAATATATTAACATAATGCAATAATTACTTTGCAAGATTTGAATAACAATTGACAATGTAGCCTTTAATAAAAGTAGGTATTTACAAACATAACATAATAATTTCTATAGTATACTAGCTGCACCCGGCAAACGCTGTTCTGCCTTACTCTTATCATTTAGGGGTATGAAAAATAGATGTTGGCCGATTCTCATAGATACCGGATAAGCACAAAAAATTTCATCAAAATCGGTCAAGCCGTTTCGGAGGAGTATGGCAACGAAAACTGTGACACGAGAATTTTATATATATAGATTATACAATTCAAATTCAAAATTAATTTCAAACACAACATTCTTTCTATACTATATTATACGATTCTTATAAATAACTAACACTCCAGATTATTCTTATTAGATTTATCTCAAAAGGTCCCTTGAAACCGGCACCATTAGCTTCCAATGTGTTGTTGTGGACAAAAAGAATTATTAGATGCAAATCAAAGTACCGTTAAGGAGAAAGCCTCAGAGTAGAGCACAGTTGTAGGCCAACCGACGGCCGCAGTACCCGCAGCGCGCTATTTGTGATGTGAAAAATTTTATTTACTCACATGATATTTTTCTGTATACAGGTACGTAATTATTATTTTATTATAAACTAGACAAAAAGCGTCACTGTTTGTAAGAATCGTTGTTTTAATGAGATTAAAGTGTGTTGTAATAAATTCGATTAAAACATTAAATGCTATATTAGTTTTACTTTCAATATTTTAAATAATTATGTTTAATGTACTATGTTAATGCAAAATTAATTAAACTCATAGGATTTTGATTATTTACTATTTGAGGTATTTGTGTATTTACAGTTTTCGCTCATAAACAAGAGGTTTTATTGTATAAAAAGTAAACTCGATATAAATAATCTTATCTAGAATAATTAGTACATATTAAAAATTCCTACCTAAGTTTTAAGTCAATTTTATTTATTGTCATAAACATTATTTATCGGTAAATTGAAAGACAACTTTCTTTTAGACAACCAAACTTTCGAGATATTACTCATAGAAGCGTGTATGTTTAAAAAATCACCCGAATGCGATATCGTTAAGTATCAATATAATCTTCTAGATTTAAATTTTATAGAAAGCATAGTAATAGCAATATGAAAGAGGTTAATCATAAAAAAATCAACTTGATAATCATGAAACTCACTACATAAACGATAATATTATTTAAATAATATACTTTACCGGGATAAAAAGTAGCCTATTTCACTCTCTAGGCATATAACTATAAAATTCCAAAAATCGTATCAAAATATCGCACAGGTGCGACGTGAAAAACATTTTTAACATTTATCACATTATTCGTATATTAGTAAGGATAAAGAAAATAGCAACTTGTATATAAAATAATGTAGACACTTAAACTAGTCACTTCACAGTGAAAACAACAACTCAACTCAACTCCTTCGTTTTTAAATGCATGAAATTGATTTTAAATGTAAATATTCGCTGCGTTCAATCAAATACTATGTTGTTTAATTTCAGTCAATACGTAAACAAGTAAAAACTCACATTCTTTTACTTGTAGAGCTAGACGCAAGATACATCACTAAAGGCTGTATCTGACCTTTCCGAAGTAGGTTACATGCATAAATATATAGTGCTCAAATTTATCTAGACATAAACTCGTCAATGT
This sequence comes from Zerene cesonia, assembly GCF_012273895.1. Taxonomy (NCBI): domain Eukaryota; kingdom Metazoa; phylum Arthropoda; class Insecta; order Lepidoptera; family Pieridae; genus Zerene; species Zerene cesonia. The sequence goes on along the minus strand of NC_052106.1, from coordinate 5,382,329 downwards.
ATAAATTAAAAACTACATGAGTTACCGATTTTGAAATTTATAATCTATTCCATTCACAGATACTTACAAAATTTAATGGTTTAAAAAGATTTTTGATTGTCAATAGTCAATGGTGCAATATGTGCATCCGTTCCGGAGCAATGCGCTTACATACATACGGCATATGATTGTTATCTGTTTAGATTAAAAGCATAAATAAATTTAATGCGTCTGCAAGGCCTCCTTGCCTAATCGTTCTATCACTACCCACTACCAATAAAGTGCACTATCATTATAATAATTGTTTTATGTTCGACCAGAATAGGTCTTTCTGATAAAATTACGCAAAAGTATGCTTGGTAAATCAAGTATATTTAATGTAGCGCAACGTAATACAATTAAAATAAAATAATAGCCTATTTCTCATTTCAGTATTCTTTCAGACATGTTGGAAGGCAGCAAATTAAAGAAACCGTCTCAAGTCGCGAGCATATTTGACATCGCGAAGGATACTGTCTTGTTTCTCGTACTGTCATGTTACTACATTCTCGAATCTCTGTTTTGGACGTTGGTCCCGAACGCTATCAGGCCTATGAAGAGTCTCAAAGGAGATGTAGTGCTCGTTACAGGTGGAGGGGGTGGAGTGGGCAAGCAGTTAGCTCTAAAGTTGGCTCGACTAGGTGCAAAGGTCGTAGTTTGGGATATAAATGAAGAAGGTGAGATGTAATACCTTTAGAGAAAGGTATAATTAACTAAGTAGGTTATGTGTTATGTGATATGTGACATTAAATGTTTGCTAGTATTCGTAAAGACGAATGCTTAAAACGGTGAAGGTAAAAATTGTGAGGAAACCGGCATGTCCAAGAATCAAAAATTCGACGGCTTGTGACATCTGCCAACCCGCACTTGGACAGCGTGGCGGATTATGTCCTGAACCCTCATAGGAGGCCTGTGTCCCAGCAGTGGGAACATATATGGGCTGATGATGATGATGATGATGATGACATTAAATGTATTTTATTAACTTTTATTTAGGTAATGCATGTATGCACTTGGTTCACTCGAATTCGTTGTGTAATCTACTGTACACATCTACCCAAAAAAGATATAATACTTGTATTTACACAAGCTTTATTTTTTTATATTGTGGTCGGATATTATAGTCCGTGCAAATCTTTCTCTGTAGATTAAAAGGGGTAGGTAATTATAAAAAAGTTTCAATGCTCATTTGTATTGTTTATATGAAAAACAAATGACAATATTAGGTAATTGCAAGGTAATTATGAGGCGCAACATGAATAGAAATACGTCTTGGCCGTTGGCACATAATAAATATTCATTTGCCATTCTCTAGACGTAAACAAGTATACACAGGTTACTAAGTAGATATTAAAAATGTAACTTTATTGATAATTTAACCCATGCATAGAATTTTATGTTAAAACGGTAAACAATTATCCTCCTATATTATAAATCCTACTAATATTATAAATTCGAAAGTTTGTAAGGATGTGTGTGTTTTGTTACTCTTTCACCCAAAAACTACTGAACCGATTGCAATGAAATTTGGTACGTAGATAGCTGGACAACTGGAACAACATATAGGCAACTTTTTATCCCGATATTCCTACGGAATACGGACTTACGCGGGTGAAAACGCGGGGCGCAACTAGTATTACTATAATTTTAAAGTTTTTAATCTTTTCTCTTTAGGTTTTTAGTCTCTCGTAAGGTTTTTAGTCTTACTTATTGATGTTGTAACGAGAAAAGGGGTATTAGGGCCTGTCATCACAATGACCATGTTAATATTCAGAATGGTGCACAGTTGAGTAAGAAGGTACAATTGAGTCCATGCCAATTTTATGTATCAGTAGATAAACTACATGCAAATTTACACGGTGGTGTGTTATATTCAATTTCGTCATCATCATCATCATCAACCCTTATATGTTCCCACTCACAGGCTTCCTATGAGGGATCCAATTTAAAAGTTGCTTATAAATAGCCTTCACTGAGTCTAAAATGCGACTAATATATCTCAATTATCTAATTTGATCCGACGTTCCGAATCCTTCACTGAGCACGGTCACAGTAAAAGAGTATAAATTATAAAATATTTAATTTATATTTACATACAAAATACTCTCGTAAAATCCAAGGTAACACTTATAAGAAACTTTAAAGGTTTTTTATTTTTCTACAATGTAGTCTTACACATTTACATACTTTAATATATTTGCAGCATTACGAAAAACATGCAATGCAGTTACAGATGAAGGATATGAAATAGCCAGCAATGTTGTCGATTTAGCAGATCGGAATGCAGTTTATAAAGCAGCTGAAAAAGTAAAAAAAGAAGTAAGATAGAATTAGACATATCATAAATTGATTTATAACATATCATTGCTCATTTCGTAATACAAGACTCACAAGACTAAGGAGTGAATTGCCATTAGCTAGCAGCATCTAGCGTCTAGCAGCCAAGTGTTAACCACAAGTCAACGTACCTAGACTGTAATTTAAACTAACTTGTAAGATTATAATAGGTACCAACAAGTTTATTTCTAATGAGCCTGTTGGCCTTGCAAGCTCTTTTTCAATATGGCAACTATCATTAACAAGGTGCAACGAACCGTTAAATAAAACATTAAATTTAAGTAATATGATACAATGTGTAAGAAATAAAAATGAACATTGTTTATTTCAGGTAGGAAAAGTGGATGTATTAATAAACAACGCGGGAGTTGTTTTTGGGGAAACTTTACTTGAGCTCAATGATAACGCAATAGAAACCACGTATAAAGTCAACATCTTATCCCATTACTGGGTAAGTTCACCGTACAATGACTGCCTTGGTCTAAGCAAATAATTTTTTATACAATTTTTATATTTAATTTACTTATTGAAAAAAAAACGCCTACTAGACAAATCCCGCCATTTATTGTTGGGTACGGAACACCGATAAATAAAAAATCGAATCTATATGTCTCGGTCTGGGGAAACACAAAAGGCTTTTAACCTACTTGTACGTCAAGAAAATTTATCTGTGACATATAATATACATATTATATAATGTATGTGATCTGGCCAACACGGGAATTAATTATATATATACTAGCTGTAACCCGCGACGTCACTTGCATAGTACCCGCGTAAAATGTATCCTATGCGCTAATCCAGACTATAATCTATCTCTGTACCATATTTCATACAGATACGACATACTGTTTTCGCTTGAAGGAGTAATAAATATCCATACCTCCGTCCATCCATACTTACTAACTTTCGCGTTTATAATGTTAGTAGGATTTTATGATTATAACATTAGTAGAAAAATACTTTCCTTTTCAGACGGTAAAAGCATTTCTACCAGATATGATAGAGACAGGAAAAGGTCACATCGTTACTGTTGGATCAGTGGCTGGTCTGTTGGGGACATACCGGTGTACTGATTATAGCGCGACCAAATTCGCAACTGTGGGCTTTCACGAGAGTCTATTTACAGAATTGAGGGTAACTATTTGATTTGATATTAATTAATATTTGTTTTAATATTATTGTGTTCTGTCCATTAAGATATTATCTAAATAAGTCATAGCAGTAGAGTGCGGTAAATAATATTTATGTTTTGGGCATTTCATACAGCAAGACACACCTTAAAAATCATTAAACTATTTATATATAAAATATATACTGGTGGCATAACTATTTTTCGAACAGTGAGTGGGGGAGCCGGAGGCCCATTTCCTTTTCTCACCCGTCCCAGTCCATTCCTTCTTTCCAGTCGTCAATTCTTTCCTTTTCCTTTAACCCTTAAAAGCGAGCAACACATTCGCAGAGGCACTACCTCTACCACTACCACGCGAATGTGCATGGTGCATGGTGAACGCTTTACCATCAGGCGAACCACCAGCTTAGCTGCCCGCTATAACATAAAAAATATGTATATTTAGCAGTCTTATTCATAAAAAGATATAACTCATCTAAAGGCTTGCTATAGTGCGATTTACAAAAAACGTTAGTTAGCTTTATAAGTCTGCAAGAAATTCCAAATGCAAGATTTTCAACCGCCTTCATTAATTTCAACATTTTTAGCCTTTGCCTGCCTACTTTTATTTTAATAAATTAGTAATTTACTCATACATTATCCTGTTTAAAGGCCCACGGCCACAACACAATACAAGCGACGCTAGTATGTCCATACTATATAAACACGGGTATGTTCGACGGAGTGACTCCGCGCTTAATGCCAATGCTGGAACCAGACTATGTGGCGGAAACTATGATCGATTCCATACGAAAGAACGAGGTTAATTGCATCATGCCTGGTTCAGTCAGATATCTACTGCCTCTTAAATGGTGAGATTACAACTGGTTACCTAATATAATAATTCTTTAGCTATTTGCCGCACAAACAGACAGGTAGACATAATTATTGTACAGGTATTGTATGTCTACCTATATTTATGCATACTTATATGTTATTTGTCGCAGATGGCACAGTAAGATACACAGCCAAGTTTCATTCAATCAGTCGTGCATTCAACCAAATATACAAAAATAGCAGATGGCCTGCAAAAACAAATCTAAACAGAAAAACATACATACTTTTACATCCTTTACAATAATAGTTGGAAAAGCTCTTAACTAAATAACTTTCAGATAAGAACTAGCTGTTAAAATGATTATTTATATTGTAATTTTAGCCTTCTCCCAGCAAAGATGTGCTGGGACTTAATGCATAGAGTAATGAAGGGGCCACAATCAATGATGGAATTGAAAAGGAAACCACAAGCTGCCTAACATAATCTTGGAGTTGAAATATATCTCTCATTAAAGTATTTAATTGGACAACAATTCTAGTGTATCTATATTATTGCGTTAGGGTCACAGATAACTAAATGTTTGAGAGGATGAAATAAAGGATAAGGTAGTTTTTTATGTATATATGAAGCAAAATAAATAATAGAATATAAAAATTCTAAGACTGATGTCTTCTGATCGAATTATTTCGTTATATGTCGTGTAGTTATAAGGATTTACTTTTATAATAAAATATGCATTTTTCAACAAATCTGTTTTGTTTCTTTCTTCTTTACATATATTCAACAAAAATCAACAACAAAATTCTTGTAGAATTTTATGTGCATGTTGGATCAAGTTATTTATTAGGCCAAAATATGAATGAAATACAAACACACCAAAAGATGAGATAATTTAATTAAACCTAAAAATAATATCACATTTCAAAATAAGTCATAAAAATAATCTAATCCTTGGCCTAGCTCCCAAATAGCTACTCCAGTACCAAACTCTCTCGCAAGATCCAGTCTCTTCTGGATGGAGTACAGAGTGGGGAAGAAAACCTTTTTCGCACCTTGTGATGTCCTAGAAAGGAAAATATTAATTCACATTTTAAATGAAATATTTTTTGTGTTCATCTTATATCATTGTAATATAATATTAAAGTGAAAAGCATTTCTTTAATTGTTATGAAAATTAAACTGCTGCAACATCAAATTACAAATAAACACAAGTCCAGAATTCTTTCTTTGTTGAAAGATAATAAAGAATGTTATAAAAAACTCAATGAATGAACACTTCAGGCAAGGTTACTTGTTTCAATCATGGAAACATACAGATTTCTATTCTCTGAAGGACCACAAACAATCTCCTATGGACTAATAAAGGACAAGTAAAAGAGATGCAGACTATTATTCCCATCACTCACCAAGTGAGATGAGATTTACATTGATTGAGATTAAAATAAATATTATTTAATACCTTCTTATCATATTACCTGATTTCAATATAATTTTCAGCTGTATTATTATTGTAGGATAACATCTGATTGTTTTTGGCATTTTTCAATAATTCTATGTACTCAGCACCAACAATAGGACCGCCTCCATTGGCTGTATAAGAGTTGCCATAGAAATTTAACCCAAGAAGAATTTTTGATCTTTTTGATGGATTTTCTTCATTTTCAATTAATTTTTCTAGACACAACCTCATCCAATATAAAGGTGCATTTGGACCTGAAACAATATCATTATACAACACAACATATTCAATACTATATGACACTATTCTCAATCAGAACATAATACAATAACTGATTCACTTCAACCATGAATATAATTGATTTAAAATATATTAGTGGTATGTTTAAATTTAATTCGAATATAAAAGCAAATCTCACCCGGTTTCTGTGGATTTGAAAAATCGTAAGTCATCACAGAAATAGCTTCTACATATGGATAAACATCATTGTAAGCTTTAATGAAGAATTCATCACTGGGGTAACCTCGGAAGGGTGGGTAGACTAGAATAAGTTTTAAATCGTCTTCACTCATTTCTAGACCTGCAAAAATCAGAAAAAGATATCTCAAATATTCCAAAGTTGCTACAACAAATACTACAACAAAAAATTAATATGCCACTCCAAAAGAATGGAGCTTTCCATTGTTGAAACAATTTTTGTACCAAACAAGATAAACTTAGAAACAATATCTTTTATATCTGAATATGAACCTGATCAGTTAGTCATGGGATTAACCGAAAAACATTAAGAACTTAAATATAAAACAACATAAATAAATGTTCACAGATTTCCCCTGTTTTAATAAAGTCGTAGAGTGAAAAGCTATATCACAATAATTGATTTAAAACCAATCTTACCAAATTGTTGGATAAACTTCACAGATTTCTCCACATACTTTCCAATCTGTGAAAGCATTTCTAACACTATACCATCAAAGCTCCACTGTTTGCACGTTTTCTTTACTTCTTCAATGAGAGCCTTTTGCTCAGACAGTGATGATGGTTCTTTGAAAAATGCTTTTAAATCTGACGCTTGCCAGTTTTCAAATAGCAACCGAGGCATTACTGAAATAAACAAAATTTATATTTAACTTTATCATATAGTTAAGTGCAATAATTTAAATGTCATTCAAGTGGGTTTTTTTCTACATGTTATTATTATAATTTCTGGTTATATAAAACTAGTGGTCCACCCTCAACTTTGCCCATAATATAACCTATAGCATAGAAGTTGTAAATTGGTACAGTAGTTGCTTTGATTAGTGTTTAACAAACACTCTTTTATTTATATTATAAAATAACACAAGAGATTTTCAATAATTCTTTCAACAAACAAATTTACAAAATTTTATTAACAATCTTTAATGGACAACTTAAGTCAATACTTACTTTTTATATTACTTGAAGCTCCTTTTTGCTTAACTACTTTCATCCAGGCATGGTCAACATCATGCAAACCAGATATAATATAAATGTTAGGACTTTGTCGCTTGACTTGCAACCATACTGGTGATATGTAGTTGAATTTGGGACCCCACATTTTCGCCACATCATAGCCTTTGTTATTCCACTGTGAAAAACCAACAGTAACATTTAATAACTATCTAGATTAAATAGGCTAGGTTTTATTTAAGAGCTTTAATACAAATTTTATTTTATACGTTTCATACCGGAGTAACGAAGCCCAAAACTGCATTGTTAAAGTTACGTGTGTTGACATTTTGATGGTAGGTAGCGTGATATTTTATAATATCCTTCGCGTATGGTGTTTCCACCACCAATTTTCTATCCAATACATTATTTTTTCGTGGACCCTCTTGCGCTTTTACACCTTTCTGTGACTTTTTGTCAGCCGGCGGTGATAGTGTTGCAAAGCAAACACTCAGCATAAAAAGAACTTGTACTATTGTAGAAAGGCATCTCATGTTTCAGATGTCAATGAATTATTTTTTATGACTAGATTCACACAAATACGAAATTGGCTAAAACACCGGGTAATCACAATGATTGATGGCTGGAGCTCTTGGCTTTTTCAAGTTTTGGTTTTGACTTTTGACACATAAGGTCGACTGGCGTCTAGCTGTCAATAATCTTACTTGACAACGACTTAACATTGTATTTGAAACAGATCATAATATTATAAGAAATAGAAAATAACAAATATTATGTTATTTGTATAACACCTTGTTTTAATATTTATGATGATTGAAACTGTAGAAGTGCAAAGCAGTATTGCATTAGCATCACTGGAATTGGTTAAGATAAAAATAAAATACTAAATACTTGGTAATTTGAATGTTTCACACAAATTTCAAATGCAAAAAAGGGCAAAATGAAAAGTTTGTAGAACTTTTAATTACTTAAATACATCTTTGCTATTTTCCGTACAATTAGTTGTTTTGACGGCAATCCACTCCCACCTCCTTACCTCGGTTCACCCACGCCGTAGTACTCATAGTACGGCCGTGAATTATTTTTCACCGTAGAAAAATTAAGAAGGGTTTCAAGTCATCAACTGGGTGTAAAGTCTATTTTAATTATTAAAATTAACGTATCACTTGTATAGTATTATGTTATCTGTGGTATTATGTCAGGAATAATCTTGTATTTTAATTAGATAGTCATGTTAATGTCCATTGTCCAATTTGATATGTTACCTAACAATAACCGTCATAATTCGAACTATTCTCTTATTAACAAGTTAAATATTAACAAGAGATTTATGCTTGGAAAAACTCCAAAATCTTTTGCCGTACCTATTATAACATAAATGGAAAAATACCTCTGTGTATTATGTGTATATAAAGTATAATGATTTCACCTAATTGCAAACAGACCGATTAAACCCTACTAATTTGGCTGCGATGAACGATGGCTTAAGTTGTCATGCGTATGTACGCAAATATACGTTTTCAAATATCTTGAAGATTTATGTAAATCTTCAAGATATTTGAAAAATTCAAAATGTACAATTTTTATACATCATCGAACCCAATTATTACGAAGTTACTCAATTAAAAAACGTAATACTCGACTATCAACTATCATAATTCGTAATACCCGTTTTACAAGTTTCAATGCGGTTCCAAAAACTTTCTTCTACGATATCCTTTTCAATCCTGACTTCCTCGATAACTCCATATTTATTATTAATGTCTTCAATAAACGGAAATGAATTTAAACAATTACAATAATTATTTAGTACATTCTCCACAAGTCACAACAAACATAATATCTACGGAAAAGAAAGTCCATTAGGTGGTAGCGATGATTCAGTATTATAACAGAAGCTGTGGCCTCAACATGGCTTTACGACTTTCTCGACTTCGATATTTAACTCTAACGTTAATATTTATAGGTAATTTTTCAATTCTACAAAACGATATAATAACTTTGTGTTAATAACAGTGGCTTCTACAATTTCAATATACATGTGATATAAGTGTAGCTTGTGGTTCTATACAAGATTAATATTTTCCAGGCATTCACGGTAAACATGTGCAAGAACGGGATACAATTAATATTAAATGCCATGAGAACGGAAGGTTTTACAGGTAAGCAACGGTTTGAAAACATATTACTTGTAATCAAATTTGAACTTTAAGCGAAAATAATTAAAAGTGAAAACCCATAAAGGGTTTTCTGTTCTTCTTTTCGGTTTCTAGACGGACAATTTTTTATTTCTTACTAGCTTTCCGCCCGTAGCTTTGTCCATGTAGCTAAAGAAAATGATAGAAAGTCCCGGCATTATGCACGCATATATCCTGTTTCTGTGGTATTACTGGAAAACAAAATATGTCTCGTGTCCTTTCTAGAGTCTAAATCCATCCTTGTACTAAATTACATTCAAATCGATTCAGTTATTTGGCAGTGAAGATAAAACTGACATACAGACGTTGTTTGTTTCGCATTTTAAATTGTAGTAGGACAATATATAATATTGGTCTTCAACAGGTTTATCTGAATGCTGAAATTTTCTCCAATAGCACTTTAACAACTGTTATACCTAATATGTAAAAGGTAGGGCCGTCTGAGTCCATTCCATCTTTCCAGTCGTCAATCCTTTCTTATCCCTTACCTCTTTAAAACGGGTAGTACATTCGCGGAGCCTTGCCTCTGCGAATGTTCATAGGCGGTGGTGAACGTTTACCATCAGACGAACCGCCAGCTCAGTTGCCTGCTATGACTTAAAAAAAATGTTATAATTTTTTATCAATAAACCTACTTACTTACATAAATAATTTAAAAAAGTGCCCGCCGTTGCGTTATTTGCACGAGCAGTTGGATTTCATTAGACCAAAATGAAAAATTTCTTATTACAAAAAATGCACTTAAATAACACAACATTTATATAATACATGAGTAACTATCAGATCCTATTGCTATTGGAAAAAAAACATGAAAATTCTAGTTTTTTCTTCTCCTGTCAGCATAGAGCAAAGCTAAAAATATTAATACATTAGCTTTAAAAAAAAACAACCAAAACGGATCGTCCCTTTAGCACGTAACATAAGTAGGACTCGCTACACTTATGATTCCGTACAAATAAGATCAACCACGATTTTTCATTTTTGCTATTTTCGACTGTCCAACTTTCACATACATACGCCTGATGACAAACAGGACAGACAGATATAAAGACGACGGACAACGAAGTCTTAGTAAAGGAGTTCCGTGTTACCCATGGATACGTAACACAAAAAAAACCCGAAAAAATAAGCGCAATTTAACTACCACTAACTCTTCATAGTTCACAATAGGTAATAAAGAGGTGTTTATTTAATTCTGTACATAGAATGAAACCGTTATATAATATTTACAACATGTACCGACAGATTACGCAGGTCATTAATTAGTTGCAATTTAAGCAGCTTTTGGTTAGCAATAAATCAATAGACTATTTATACGGAAATTAATAAATTATTGTATATATAAATGCTAAAAATCAACTTGGCTTCAAATATGCTTGTATAATCAGTGTGCGTGTTTACATCACTTTATATTGATAATGAATATTATGAAATGCATTTAATTCCCTTACTGATATATAACAAAAGAATTAATCAATTACACTATTACTACGAGTATTTAATATATAATATAATATATAATTTTAGCCCGCTTTTGTTATAATCACAATAATTGTTGACATAGAAAGGTTTTTTGTTTCTGTTAACCTACCTACTCACAGGCCACATGTCAAATTAAGAATGTACCTTTATTATAACAAAACATTTTTTTTTCTAAAATGTCATTTACATCCATGTAGGTACATTAAAATAATTATTAAATACAGTACAATTAATACATACTTATATATTTTTAATTTATATATTATGAAGATGAAGGTATTACCTATGTCTACGAGCACTGTAGCACAGACTGCAGGCATTCTTTACCAATCGGTTGGAAGTCATATTGTAGTAAATTTGGGAACATTTTTTTATATCTCCAAGATGAAATTAAAAGAAATTATGCCAACAGCAATCCTCCCTCTTTTATTCTCAATAATATAAATATTATGGCTTTCTTATCTCCCTTCCTATCACATTTACATAGCTACTTATTTATTTTATATAAATAGCTTCATATTAAATTAAAGTGCCGATAAGGTTAATAAAATATTTGTTTTTCAATCATAATAATACACATGCGATGAAATAACTGTGGCCGTAGCAATGAAAATAATATCAATAGACAAAGATTTGAATCAATAGCTTTTCCGTAAATAAACGCGAATAGTTGGATTATCACACGCTAGAAAACTCACGCAACAATGAAATGAAACAAATGCGATAAGTATATTTCCCGCCAATGCGTGCGGCTGTTGACCCGCACTTTCGCCAACCTTGAGCTTGACAGATCGTGGCCATTTTCAACAGTTGACTGAATCATAGATTTGCATAGAGATTGTATTGTTATCATTGCATTAATATTTTGTGATAGGTATAAAAAATGATTAATTCAGTACTATTGACTATCCATAAAAAAGTGAAACCTAATGATGGGATGACGTTATGAGCTTGTCGCACTTTCAAAAATTAGTAGAACCGAAATTGGCGCTCCCTGAGATGGATATAGACAATATTGATTCAAAAAGTTTCTTTTAATCCTCTTTTTACCGCCAGAGTTAAAACTGTCTTATTGAACTCACTTGCATTGTCCAAAGTTTGCATCCTAAGCAGGTACTACTAATAAGTAGGTATTATATATTCACTTTTTTTTGTCTATTAATATGACTTTAAAATAACTAACTACTGCGTGCTTTTCCCGGATTGAAAAATCGGAAAAGATATGAAATTGTCCTTCAGGTCATGTGTATCAATACCTCGGTATTATATATATGTATGTGTTCCTTTGAAGTATTTTTATGTAGTATTTATCATTTCCAGTCGCGTCGCGAGAAATTCACTTTCGCTGTTTATTAGCCACTGTCGATGCCAAATAATCGCTTAATAAAACGGATGTGCCACAAAAATTAAATACCTACTCACATTTAAAGGATTTGATGGTTTCTAAAGTAATTAAATGGAAATGAAATCTGAATCTAATAAAGACAAATATACATATAACTACTATCTATATATTAAGCATATATTAAACATGAAACAGTAACCATAAGAAATCACATCGAATATATGTATATTTATATGTGGGAGTTGAGCACGCTTTGGCAAGTATTGTGCCTGCCCGTACCAGTGAAGTGACCAGGGGCAACTCTAGCTTATGTAGCGCCCGTGTGCAATGAAACCCCGGCGCCCCCTAAGCCTGTCCTGACGATGCTTTTAACCGTCCCAGGCGGCGCCTGTGTGCTTTGCACACCCTGCACTCTAGGTTAGGTAATCCGCCCCTGGAAGTGACACACCTCCACAGATGACCATTGTGAAATAGTATCATGCTACCGTGTTTCGTACGGTGAATGGGGGAGTCGGAAACCCCTTTCCTTCTCCTCACCCTTCCCAGTCCATTCCTCCTTTCCAGTCGTATTTTCTTTTAGAGGTTGTGTCTCTGCAAATTTTCATGCGTTGGTGATCGCTTATCCTCATGCGAAAGGAAGAAGCTTAAGAGCCCGATACGTATAAATATATTATATGCATTTATGATAGAGACTAAATAAATCCATATAATAATTATTAATACTATTATTTTGATTCACATAGATAATATTAATGGGGTGGAAATTTACAGACATCATATTAACTTTTACCAATGCTGTCATACAATAAAGGCAGTCGGACGAAGCCACGGGCTTTACTAGTATAGTCCAAAAAATAACCCTCAAACACAATGACGCTACATAACAAACAACTACTTCGTTAGCCAATAAAAAACTAACAATGCAGAAAGTACATTTTCTATTTTACTTAGAAACCCTGACCGTGAAGAGGAAATAATGTGGACTGCAAATGAGTGCTCAAAATATTATCTCTGCTTAGAAGACGAAGTATTCGAGTTTCAATGTACAAAGGGGCTACTGTTCGACGTGAATCGACAACTTTGTGATATGTACCAGAATGTTCATAATTGCGATTTAACTACAGGTTTGTAAATATGTGTTAAAAACTGGATTATATCGTGTAACGTCATTCTTACTATAATATCAGTATGTTGCACTTTGTATTATTTTAAAGTAATTATTTATAAAGTACTTAATATCGATACTAAATCCTATAGTTTTACTTACCTATGTATGTCTATCACGTGAAATAAGAAAATCAAAGCATGCAGCAGGTAATATGATATAAAATAAGCTTGCCATTTAAATCAAAACAATTGTTAGAAAAAAAGGATTTCGGGCTTGAAGTTCATGCTCACTGTAAAAACCTTTGATATTTCTATTATCTAATTTAATCACAGTCTTGTATTATAATGTACAGTGTACACTAAATCACCAATTCACAATATGCGTATAAATTAGATATACTTGTTCTCAGAAACATTAGTACCGAAGCCATTGTTAGAAACAGCAAAATGTGCGAACGATACGCATCTTGGCTGCGCTGATGACACCTGCATCCCAGCGGAATACTTCTGTGATGGAGCAAATGATTGTTCTGACTCGTCGGACGAAGTAAGACCTCAGTTGGATCCTGAATAACTAATCAAGCTCTTTTTGGTGTAGTATGTATTTAATATGAGCAAAGATGCTTCATCAATCCTGTTTTAACTTTTATCCTAGGACCATCCTCATGGTACAGTGAACGCAGTACCGAGGGGTTCTCAGATCGATTTCCGGGGAGTAACAAAAAAATCTAAGTTTGGCAGAAAATGAAAGACTGACGCGATCACGTATTAGTCCATAAAGAAAATTTATCAGGGAAGCAGAATATATCTGCCCCATAACCAAAATGGGGAAGCCGGAAATGGGTGCAGTGTTACGTTATGCAATTGGTTTTCCACCTAACATTAAAAGTTATTTCAATTTTTTATTATAAATTTTTTTCGGAGGGAAAGAGTCTTCAAATTATACATTGTTTACCTCATGATTAGGTATTCTAGAAGGCGTCATAAAAACACGATTTAAATATTTGAACTCTGTGAAGTCAGCTATATCATGTTATATATTTACATAACGAGTTTTCGCTAGTGTTTGCGACCACTTTCACTGCATATGAAATTTACTATTTACTGCTAGTCCACTTATACAATAACTTCCGATGTGCCGAGCAGTTTTTGTTATAGGAAGGAAAACTATTGTAGCGTGATTCATTAGTTATATTTTCAAGTACACGTAACTTATAACTGGGTCATTTGTATTATAAATATCAATAATCAATAATCAACACTGGTTATCTATGATTATATAAATTTGTATTGTATGTATAATTGATACTTGGTCGTAACATAATTTTATGCTTGCAATTTTTATGACGCATATGTGCGTTTAACATATATGTTTCGATAATGAGTTCGGATATTTATAATGAATATTACAATGTGTTTTATTGTATCAGGGATGGTGCGATGTCAACTATGATCCGAATTCAGCCTTACCTTGTGATCCAGGATTATGTCACTTACCGAACTGTTTTTGCACCAAATACGGTAATGAAATACCGGGAAATCTAGTTCCCAGTCAGGTAAGAAGTCGTCCAATAAATTAGCAGTTAACAGACAAAAAAAACGCAAAATTCATAAAAAATAGCAGTAATTGTGAGAGGTTTACATAAATATAATTTTATTACAGTGGGTATTTATTTACTGCTATAGTTGACTGTCTTTTGGATTGATAATCAGTGACCAAATAACTTTCTTAGAGGAAATATTTCCGATACCAATGATATTTCAAATTGAAAGGGATACTTTTTTATTAGATTTATCTTTTAACCCCCAACACAAGAACAACAGGTTCAAATAAAATAAGTTTGGCTTGAGTCTGACCTGAGCTTCCGAAAATGAAGCGATTTTCTTTGTTTTTCTTTAAAATTGCGGATAAAATCATCACATAGTATAAAAAACAAACTCGCTTTCTCTGTCTTAAATCTTTAAAACTATGCAACGGATTTTTTTAAATAGATAGAGTGTTTCAAGGTTTATATGTATAAGATCTATTAAACTGCTCCAAATTTAACGCGGGCGAAGCCGCGGGTAAAAGCTAGCTAGCTAGCTATTTATATATGTACCAGTAGAACTATATGGCAAATTAAAAATCAGAGAAATTTCAAATCACTTTATTAAGTCTGATTTAATTTACTCGTACTTATAAAGAGATTTAATCCCAAATTATGTTTCCGATTGCAAAGTTGTTTGTGAATATGTTGTTTGTTTTTATAATATTTACATAATGTTGATTATTATCTCGTTTTATTCATTAAGTAGCACCTTGATAACATGACTATGATCATTTTAATGCCTTCTTCAAAGCCAGTCTACAATAATTCTACTTGATAAAAAAATTAGAGTTGAATATTCACAGACACCACAAATGATAACCCTCACATTCGATGGTCCCGTCAATCACGAAAACTGGGATATCTATACGAAACACATTCTTACGTCGGAGAGAAAGAATCCAAATGGCTGTCCTATTAAGGCCACTTTCTTCATATCGCATCCGTATACTAACTACCGACACGTGCAAAAATTATGGAATGACGATCACGAAATCGGTGTTCATTCAATAACGTAAGTACTCGAATGTCATTGTACATAATCACCTGTTTTTGTACTAGTTTCTCGGTGATCTCTCCTTAGCAATCAATCATGTGTCAAATATTAAATCATTAAAACTAGCTTGAACCCCAGAAGATGTTTGAATAAGAAAATATGCGAGGCATTATTTCAATTATGTAAGACCAAATGTTGTTTGGCCTAAACACAGCATAGTATTCTTACATTCAACTATACAGAAGAAGACTATTATAATCTACTTTAAAAGAGCAACTACAGAGTTGCTTGTCAGCTCTTCTCTGTAGAAACTGCCTTCCGAACCGGTGGTTACCGAATATATAACTGTGTAATATTATGACGATTCAAAAGTGCTTCTATAAGAAGTCTAGTTGAATGAATAAATGTTTGAGTTTGAGTTAGAGTTTATTCAGAGGATTTTCCATTTCCTTGAATTTGCATTCAGACTTTCATTTCATCTTAATGTATATAATTACGTGTCACTGTTTGTCCGCGATGGAATCCTAAGCTACTCAACCGATTTTAATCAAATTTGCACACCAATTTAAAAGATATGATAGTTTATATTATTTCAATTGGGTTAAATATTACCCGGGCGGAGCCGGGGCGTGCATATAGTAATGAGATAAAAATATATGTATGTGGTAGTCGAGCACGCTTCGGCACGAATTGGGCCAGCTCGCACCGGGGAAGTACCACACCCCCACAGAAGACCGGCGTGAAATAGCATTCTGCTGTGTTTCGTTTGGTGAGTGAGGGAGCCGGAGGCCCATATCCTTTTCCTTCCCCTTCCCAGTCCTTTCCTTTATTCCTCTCGCCAATCCTTTCTTAATCCCTTCCCAATTTAAAGTCGGCAATCCATTTGTAGAGGCGTAAGGTCTGTAATTGACTTTACGCCTCTACAAATGTTCATGGGCGGTGGTAACGCTTACCATCAGGCGTCCCACCAGCTCCATTGCCGACTGTGACATAAAAAAAAAAAAAAAAATTACAGACATCGCGGTCCAGAAGAGTGGTGGTCCAAGAACGCTACTATCGAGGACTGGTTCGATGAAATGGTAGGACAAGCTAACATTATCAACAGATTCGGACGAGTTTGGATGGAAGAATTCAGGTAAGTCCTTACGAATTTTACTTACGTATTGTACAACTTAATCCAAAAATGGATTTAAATAATTTATTGAAAAGAAACATTTCAGTCATGTTTCTCAAAAATATTAGTAAACTACCCTCGAAAGGCTTTACTGTGAAAGCATACATAAATCACTTTCAGAAGTAATCGCAACATTAACAAGTCAATATTTTTTTTTTTAGAGGAATGCGGGTACCATATTTGTCTGTAGGTTGGAATAGACAGTTCTTGATGATGCAAGAATTTGGTTTCGTATACGACGCGACTGTAGTCGCTCCGCCAGTCAATCCCCCTTACTGGCCCTACACTTTGGATTACAAAATGCCTCATCAATGCACTGGTAAGCCGAAAGTTACGTGTAAGCATTTTATCATACTCAGCAACTACTGGGTAGGTACACCTTGTGATTTGATTAGAAATTGGAAATGTTTGAGAAGCTCTTATCTTGAATTTCGCTAAAAACTATTTTTAATAAGTCTAGTGTAAATTTGGAAAATGATGGATCTATATTATTATTATTTGTAACTCTTTAATACGACTATATTATAGAAAGCTCATTACTATTCTGTTCAAAAATAACAGTATATTAACATGATTAATAGTGATCTCTTCCAGACAACAGGGGCAAAATGAAATCAAGGTAACCAATGAAATAACGCAAGACTCACATAACATAATTACTTAGCAATTAGAACTTTAAATGAGTTTGCATAACGATTGTAGTGAACGCAAAGATGACATTACAAAACTAACTTAACTACATTTTAGATCTTGTAAACAACTGTAGCGTGAGAGCAGTTGAGAAAGATGTTATGCGAATTTGTTATTTGCGAAAACTGCATGACAACTTTGTAGGTAATTGCTTCTGTTATAAGATTGCCTTGATGGCATACTTTCAAATATAAAAATAAATCCAAACACAGTTTATACTTTCATTATTGTTAGTGACGTAGCGTATTTACAATTTAGGGCCCACTGGATAATCGATAAATATTTACTTTATACCAATTTTTTTACAGGACGAACCCTACTTTCAACAAAAATATATGTTCTCTCGCTATGATAACGATACGAATTCGAATGCTATTCATGCTCAAATAGGACCTTTTTCCTATCTTGGGTTAGCGCTTTAAAAACTGCAACATCAATGACACATTTCATTGCAGGAAATAACCAATATTGTCCAACAAGAAGCTACGCAAGTCTGTGGGAAATGGTGATAAATCCACTAGAGAATGGTGATCACACTTGTGCTACACTGGAGTACTGCCCCTCCACACTCAGTGGTGACGACGTTTACAATGTTCTCATGTATAACTTCAAGAGACACTATTTGAAAAATAGAGCACCATTCGGCATCCATTTAAACTCTACATGGCTGAAGAATAATGATTATCTCACCGCACTTAAGGTGAGTATTGAATAGAATGAATATTATAATAACAAGAAAAGAAAAAGAATCATGTCAAAAGTAGTTCCATTAAGAGGCTTTCGTTTATAGCCATGTAATTTTGTTATGCATGGTAATTTTTAACATCAGTTAAAAATTAACTTCACAGACTCATTCTATAATTCACAGAAATTCACCGATGAATTATTAAAGCTACCTGACGTGTACTTTGTAACGTACCGGGAAGTCATCGACTGGATGAGACGACCCACACCTGTCATACAGTTGAAAAAGTTCCAACCGTGGCAGTGCAAGAACCGGCGTTTCCACGAATCCGAGATCGCTTGCAATAAACCCAAAACTTGTAAACTACCCTCGAAAGTTTTGGAACATGATAAATATATGATAACTTGTGTCGACTGCCCTAAAAGCTACCCTTGGATACGAAACGAATTTGGTTTCGATTGAATATAGATAGAATAAATGAATACCTATAGTTACCAATTTAGGTTAAGTGTTAATTATATTATTATATTATCTAGTTGAATAGTATTATTACAAATGACTGAAATAGAATTGCAAATTATTTTGCAACAAGTATTGTGATTTGTTTTCATTATTATAATGCTGCATATACATATTATATTAATCCTATGAATCCATAGTTCATTTGTGTTGTGCAATTGGTTAGTTATTATTCTATTGATTTATGAAATAGCATGTTAACAAGGGTAATAAATTTTTCTTTTAATTTAAGATTTGTTGTTCCCATGTAATTTACTGATAACATGATTTAAAAGTTAAATTACAATAATTATATTCTAATTTAATATTTATTGTCTCAAAACATACATAAACATAATGTAAATGGCATTAGTAATCTAAATATACACTATGGAATCATTCAATATTTTATTTATTATGCATTACTTTTTCTATTATTGAATGTTATTCATTATTAAGAATAAAATGTTTGTATTTATAAAACTGCTGCAGATAACAATTTGTATAAAGATAAAAGGGGTGACTATCATTTAAATCATTCACACATTTTATTTCTTAGTTGTGCTAATTATCATTATAGCACAACTAGCTTCCCACCCAAGATTCACCTTTGGGTCATCAACCTTAAAGCACTTTGTGAGAATGTCTGAAATTGGTTCAGTAGTTCTGAAATTAGCATATTAAGACAAACAATATTATTTTGTTTTTATCTAAATGTTAGGACTTTACAGACATATCACATAGGAATAATTATAAGAAAATGAAAAGTAATATGTATAGCTATAACAAAAATGTTTAGTGAATTTTTAAGTTGAGTCTAATTTACAGTTGTATCAGACAATTGCAATGAATAACTATTTATATTTTGAGTATTTCTTAACAGGGTTTGTATTATGGATATGCAAAAGACAAGTATTGTAAAAACATATTTATTGACTTAGCCTTATATTATACTTAACTTAAGACATAGTATTACTCCTGTGCAATGAATGGATTAGGTATTGCCTCCATGCCATCCATGGGACAGATAAGCACTATAGATGTACCTCGGCACACAACAAGGCCCAAAGCTCTTGTATCGTCAAGTAATTTATATGGATCATCGGGATCTAAAAATATTTATTTTCATATAATTAAACTAAAAACAAATTTATCATAGATATACCAACTTGAACTCTTTCCAGAACAAAGAGAGGTATACCCTTCACATATCTCTCTTTCACATACAGAATTAGTTATTGAAGATATTCTTTTAACATTAAAGCAGTAATTTGAATACTGTATTAAAATGTATGTAATTACAGAAATTTGTGACAAATGTCATTTTTATTTATAATATAAAGTTTACCTCTTAAATATTCTGTTGTGTTGTCCAAAACTAAATTTAATAAAGGATCGTAACCCTTCAATATGCCTGCTGCTTCCCGACCACCGGCAAATTTAACTCTGATACTTTTTTCTAAGTATTTACTTAAGTCGAGAATGGACTCTTTTCTACGTTTCTCTTTATTATCGCCCGCTCCTTGTGCGCTCTTTATTGAGAAATAACATACAAGTAAGTATTAAATACAAAAACAATCTTAAAAACAAAACAATTATCAATCCAAACCTTCGTCTTTTCTCCGCTTTCTTTAGAGGCCATTTCAAAATTTTATTCCAGCTGATTACTAAAAATAAGTAATTAAGCCAAGGGTCGACTTAAAAAAGTGCTGATAATGTAAAATCTTTAATAAATATAGAATTAATCAAACAAAGTCAAAACTTTAGCTTATTTTGAGGTTATTATTGATGTTGACAATATTTAATTGACCACCACAGAATAAATATTAAAATTGTATTAATTGATAATCTCTAAAGATTTATCTTATTATTAACGGCAAAGTACAAAAATTTCCACATACATTTAAAAATACGATACTTTTAAACAAGAAACTAGTGCATACACACAGGTACTCCATCATATTATTATACTATTATTTGTAGTTTGTACTACATCAATGTGGTATTGGTGCTCATGGAATTTTATTGATTCTGTGGTTTTGATCTGTAAATTGTGACATTGATGGTCTATGTCTGTGACTGACATTGATTAGTGGAATGACAATTGACAAGTGACAACAAATCAATTGTATTGTAAAAAGTAAGAAGTGTAAATAAAACCAAAATATTCCAATACTATTTATAATAATTTTATAGTTATATTAATTTCCAGTGTTTGCTTTACTTTCCGTAGCCTTATTGCGTCTTGCTGTTCCATACTATAAAACATAACTAGCTCACCTAAGTAGGTGGTAACAAATGTATTAAATTAAAGCGTTGCCTTTAACGTAGCAATTTCAATGCGCTCATCGGTGAGCTATATACTATCACACGCCCCCGGAGAGTCGGTGATGTCGCACCCTGACTACTCGCAGCAAACTCAACATCACGCCTGTTTGTTGGTACTTGTAAAGGGTATCGGGGGCGTACTGAAGAACTTCAACAAACTTTGGGAGCGTATCCAGAAGGTACATAACATAAAAGTCACAGGTATGTACTGTAATACTTTTCTATTTCGTAGAACAAAGGCAAATATACTGAAAATGAAGTAAACAAATGTTTTTCCTCTTTTAGACTCCAATGGACAAGTAAGAGATATCTGGGTAAGATATGTTCGCGATTATCCAGTTGAAAATAATGATTGGGGAGATTTTCAGACACATAGGTATGCATATATATAAGTATATGTATAAAGACAAGATCATTTCATATCAAGTATGAATTTAAATCGATTTATAACCTTCCATGTTTCATTCTTCATATCTTACATCTTTTTCAGACGACTCCTAGGTTTAATTACGTTGAGTAAGTTCACAAATCAAATAGAACTGAATGAAGTATGTAGAGTCCATGAGTCTCTCAAAGTGAAGTACTCTAACACTCTATATGACTCCCGAGCATTTATGTTTGGGCCTGGCAATAATTTAAAGAAACCTGAGCAAGAACCAGAAACTTATAGTGCTACAGAAGATGATAAATCATTGAAGGAAAAATGTAGCATTAGTGATAAGTATGTTTCCATAATAAAATTATTATATTGTTTTGAACATGAAAAGAAAATTGTGTGTTGATGTAAATAATCATAGTACAGTGTACAGTGTTTTATATGTTTAATTAATGTTTATAGCCATACAATTTTTATACTATTAAATTTAGATAGAAAAGATTTAGATATATAAAGGTGGCAATAGTTTATACACTCTGAATGAAAACAAAGATTTATGTGGATATTCACGCAAATTGTGGAGAGTGCGAAGTAAATGCAACCCCATTAGGCATTTTTTATCCAACCGTGTTGTCACAGAGTGGAATAGGCTACCCGAGAGTGTAATAATGGCATCCATATTGAATAGTTTTAAAAATAAATTTGATGAACTGAATGTTTTCTTCAAATCATAAAATACACACGCATCAGCATTTTAGCTGCTAGTGTTCTTAAATAAAATAATAAAAATAATAATATTATGTAAATTTTAACTAATTGACCTTAAGTAATTTATCTCTTCTCAATTGCTACCTGCACACCATCAAGCATTTTAATATTCAAATCATACTTAATTTATATTTACAGATCATCAATACCAGGTGAGCAAGCAGATAGCTTATCATCAACTGATAGTTTCCCACGTTCATCATCATCTGCTTCATGCAGTGTGCCTGAAGAGCACTTCACCACTCCATCAAACTTTAAAACCCATGCAATGTTTTATGGAGAAAATGATCCAGTGTTAGATCTGGAGCAGCATGTGGCTGACTTGATAAACTCATTGTTTTGGGTGGTTGAGTCCAAAAGACTGGAGAGGTCCAAGGAGAAATTGGAGAAAGTTTCCTTGCTTCTTGCTCCGTTTGAGAAGAGAGATTTTGTAGGTAAGTACAACATGATACTAAAATTGCAAAGGATTACATATTAATTTTATTTTATTTTGATGCTATTTTTTAATATAATTGAAAATTAAAATTTTCAAACCAATACTCTTTATTAAACAGTTATGCTAATCTGAACTGCAATATACTATTTTTTTGATCTTTTTATCCATATTTTATAATCTGTTCGAGTTAAAAACATTGACAATTAATTTAAAATAAACCCAAACCACAATTGGGTTGTCTATCTAGGATTTTACATTTATCATAGTATATTCCACTAGTCAAGCTCTTTCATTTGATCAATATTTTCGGAGATTAGTGAAAAAGCATTTATTCCCAGACACATACATAATTCACAAACTGTAGCTAAAAACACACTCAAACTCAAATATTTATTCATTCAAGACTTCTTATAGAAGCACTTTTGAATTACTACTAGTCAGTAGTAATTAATAATAAGTATAGTAATTATTCATCTTTCAAAGAATAAAATAATACAAAATACAATTTGAATCATCCATGCACGTCAAACTTATAACACACCATTGTTTGTGCTTTAACTTCTAATAATCTGTCTATCTATACTTCTACTTTCAAAGTGTACTTATTTATAGTCATGTACTAAATATATTTTAGGTCTTGATATGGAATCTCGCAACAACAAAAAGAGATGTATGGGTCGAGTTACAAAGAATCTGGCAGATCTTACATTACAAGCAGGCTTGGTTGCAGAGTCTCTAACTTTATATCATTCAGCTGCTGAAATATTGAAATCTGTAAACGATTGGCTGTGGCTGGCTGCAGCTAAGGAAGGTAAAGTTTATTAATTTATTAGTAACACTGATGTCCACCATTTATGCATGCTTATATGACTATAATATATTGTTGTCAAAACCCTTCCCATACAATGTTTCTTGTCTTATTCAACTCTCTCTTCAAGATTCAATTTTGCATCATAATTCTGCAATCGCAGATTATATAATAAGCAATGTATTGTTAGTAAAAAAAAAGTAAATATTTATAATATTTATAGTATGGGGAATTTTGAAGCAAAAGTTAATGATCTAAAGAAATTGATAATAACTTGTTATAACATAATTATATATGTCTTAATGCAATGAATAGCAAATTAAAGATACTATTTGAAGGATAATTCGTGATTCACTTTGTCTAAATAAAAGTCACTTTTTAGGTCACTGCGCCGCATCCGCTATTCTTATATATCCGAATCTAAGAAACTCAGCACCACTGCAACGCAATGCTAGTCTTCAAGAAAATTCACCCTACAAAATTAAACCATTATCGTTGTATCAAACAAACGATCCATTTAGGAAGTTCAAAGTTAGTTCTTCACCGCTTAAGTCCAAAGTGTCCAGTCCAGTTAATCCACCCAGTGAATTAACGCCATCGTCATCAGAAAGTATAGAAACTTCATCGAGACAATCCGAATCTGAAAATGCTGATACAGAATCATTAGCATCGACCAGCGATATTGAGTACCAAAGCCAAAGATCATACTTAACGCCGGATTTGCCTTCAATTCCGAGGCAACCACAGTCACAGATACACAATCAGTACCTTCTTGGTGGAGAAGATATTGCTGAAAAATATCGTATAGCAATAATACATTACAGTAAATATCAAAATGCTGGTATCATCGAGACAGAGGCGTGCTTTAAAGCTGCCCGAATTGCTGTGGAGCAAAACAACAGTTTGATTGCATCGGGTTTCTTGCAGAATGTTATGTTTATAAACCTCACTTTGAGTGAACAGGAGAAGATACAGAGATTTGATACTCTTGCTGAGTTGTATAAAGAAATTGGTAAGTAAAATATGTGATTTTAAGTAAATTGTTACATGTATTGTTAATTTAATGAAGAGTAACTGTTTTAATTGTAAAATGACATTATCGAGCTAATGAAAATCATCTTACATTATGTGTTTGATGCAGAAATTATTTTTATATCAATTAACTATACTACTTGTGCAATATGGCCGCAAATACATTTTCATAAATTGTGATATTTATATATTTACTTACTTCCTATCCTCCTTGTGCCATAAAAATGCTAAAAATAAGATAAGCCGAATTGGTTGAGCCGTTTTGAATATGATTTTTTTTATAGGTTTTCTACGAAAGGCTGCATTCTGTCAGCGTTTGGCGGCCACTCGCCATGTATGCGCCAACAACCCAAACCCAGATTGGCAGCGATGTTATTTTCTCATGCTGCACAGTTTTCCAGGACATAAGCTTAGCTTAGATCCTAATTATGTTATACAACATCAAGTTGGTAAGTCGTATGTTTAATAATTATAATAAGTCATATGTGTTTGTTATAACTCATTGTATTTATAACAGTTGCTTTAGTATTTACATATGTATAAATTCTTTAAAATTTAGAATTTATGTTTAATGTATGTTTCCTATCTTTCCCGTATTAATATCGACCAATCAGATTCACGGTTCACAATTTTATGCATATGGGTGGTGATGAACTTTGTCGTTTTATTCACAATTTGTTGGTTTAATACTGACATATAATGAACTATCGAATCGAAGAATAATACGTCTAATTGCAAAAAGGTTTGATACAAAATCTGAGGTTGTGATCCTGAACACACATTTTTGACTGTTTATAGTCCAGCGGGATAAATAATGTAGACTAATAAATGGTAATTACAAACTTTCGGTGACGTACAAGGTGTTTTGTCGTGCCGCAGGCTGGCCAGTGCTGCAGATCCAGCTGCTGCAGGAGGTGGTGGTGGCGGCGCGGCGCATGGGCCACCCCGCGCTGGCCACGCGCCACATGACGTTCCTGCTGCAGGCCATGTGGCCGCACCTGCGCGCGCACGAGCAGCGCGAGCTCGCCATACAGCTGCAGGTCTGGCCCTCTACTTATCTCACTAATCACACTATCATACTATCACACTAATGTTATATACTAGCTGTGCCCCGCGGTTTCACCCGCGGAAGTCTGTATCCCGTAGGAATATCGGGATAAAAAGTTGCCTATATGTTATTCCAGTTGTCCAGCTATCTTAATACGTACCAAATTTAATTGCAATCGGTTCAGTTGTTTTTGCGTAAAAGAGTAACAAACACACACACACACATCCTTACAAACTTTCGCATTTATAATATTAGTAGGATGTGAAAGTTTTGATTGTTTGGATGTTGGCGAATATAGGATGGCAAACCACCAGCTCAGTTGCCCGCTATGACATATAAAAGCTAGCAGCACCCGAACAGCTAAATCACTCGGCACTATTGGAATTGCGGCAGTTCTGTATCACGTCATTTAAGAAGTAATTGACAGCAATTACGACCCAGGATCTACTTTTAAGAACATGATGATATCCATTGTACTACAATGGATATATGTATATATCGCTTATAATTGACTCGATCAAGATCAGTGTAAACAATTCTATAAAATTGTGGCATTGACTCGATTCCTTTAATAAATGGAGGTATATAAGATACCTTTTTGAACAAAACGTATTGTTCCAAGAAAAATGTATAATTTTTATATTTCAAGTGCCCTAACATTTTCACTAAACATATTGTTATATTGTATAGGCCCTATCTGCGCAATGTGAAGGTGGTCCAGTGCCTCTTGTACTGGAGACAGGCGAGGTGATCCCGCCCGCTAACCTCACGCACGTGCCGCACTGCTCGCACTTTGCCCCTCGGGCTCTGCCCCCAGCTAGAACACCGCATCTCATTAAATCCAAGCCACAGCAAGGACCTTTCATATTCACACCGATACACTTTGGCAGTTTGGATAGAAAGGCCAAGAAAGATGAGGGAAAGATGGGTAAGTTAATGAAGAAATATACTACTATTTTCAAATCTTTTTTCTACCATATCATGCCATAATAAAATTATTTTCAGAATACTTATGGGTAGAAGACGACATATGCGAAGTCCAATTAAAACTGACAAATCCATTACCGTTCGAACTGAAAGTATCGAACATGCGCCTCCTCACATCCGGCATAGTGTTCGAATCAATACCAGAGACAATAATTCTGCCTCCAGACTCACCTACAACCGTTAATCTGCACGGCACTCCCAAAGAAATAGGGGAGTTGCAAATTCTCGGCTATTCCACACATACATTGGGAGTAAAGTCGAATTGTAGGCTTAAAAGTATGCCAATGCCGAACAAATTTCCCGCCTCTTTTACAATCGATGTGATTCCTAGTTTGCCTACAATCACTATTGAGACGGTGGTCGCTCTCTCTGGGAACATTTTGTCCAATATGGAAACTTCTGGAAGCGTCACCAATGTGTCGCTGTATAATGGAGAGAGCACGGAATGCGCTATTAAGATTACTAATACGAGCAACGTGCCGATTGAATACTTAGATTTGTCTATACAGGTATGTCTGTCACCTAATATCGAGTAGGGTTAAAGAAAACGTATTTTTTTGCATTTTCTTCTAATGAATACATACATTTTTCGAAATCAAAAAGAATACTTATCAGAAAATTAGTCATTCATATGTTATATCACTTAATCACTACAGAGTATAAAACAAAGTCGCTTTCTCTGTCTCAAGGGATTTTGATGGGGTATTTTTAATAGATAGAGTGATTCAAGAGGAAGGTTTATGTGTATAAGAACATCTATTAAATTACTGCGAATTTAACGCGTGCGAAGCCGCGGGAAAAAGCTAGTTAAATATAAATTATCGTCATTCACCATCCAAAACAATTTTTATAATAGCAACATTAAAATTCCAGTCAAACATGGACAGCCAACTACAAAGCAAAGTGTTCCAATGGTCCAACGACGACGTTCAGTCGCAGCTGCCGATCCAACCCAACGACGTAGCGACGATCGCAATGAAACTGTACGGCGAAGCCGATTTCCTAGATCTAGGCGGCTGTGATAACCTATTCCCCAATAGCCTGACGTCAAACTATCCGTCTCGCGTTGGATCGCCGGTGCCGAATGCGCACGCGTCGTTGCCGACGCAGAGTTCGAACCCGCAAAATTCGTTGAGCAGCGGACTTATTAACAGAACCTCGGGGAGTTTCAGGTGAGAATTTTTCTTTTTAATAACCCCCAATAAAAATAGATGGGATGTTTGATGTGTGTGTGTGTCTGCTGTGGTATTTTGGATCCCGAACGGATAAACCGATTTTGATTGTTTTTTTTTGTTTTATTTGATTGTTTGAATGCTGAATTAGTTTGATACAAACAGTTAAGGATGGCGGTCGCCACAAAATTTTAGAGTAAATGTTTATTTCACAAGTGAAATGGTTTTTCATCAAATGAAATGACTAGTTTCATACTATTTACTGTTACAAAATATAATTCCAAGACGACAATAGAGAATGACTTTGGGGGTCTGTTAATTTTCACTCATTAATTTATTTGTACATAATATTCGGCTTTGTAAATAAATTGATTTGCTGCTCAAAAATATTTCATAACTGCACTCTTTGATGTTATCCTTCTTCTTAAAATTTGTAATAATGCAGTCTTCAAAAGAAGTATTAGATAGATCTTTAATAATATGGGTAAATTTATTATTTATTTTCAAATTCTTATTTAGATCTACAAATTCGCAAACGACAAGTTGGTCTGCGCCGTTATCGGTGATGCCACCTTCGAGAGGGCGGCAAGTTGAGGCTCAGGTAAATATTTATCCAAATAGAGTATTTCCCCGAAAAAAAACTATTTTTATTAAAATCATTGTTCTTAAAATTAATAAGACTTAAACCACGGATAACAAATACTATTTACATTTAAAAACGTAATTTTTTGTCAAATTGCAACACTGGCTTTGACCATTTACATAAACATATGAAGAAATGAGTATAAAAAAACATTTCGTATTAACGATATGTTTTTTTTTCTCCATTAATAAATATGTAAGGATAGCCATCGGTGTATTAAAGTGGATTGAATAATGTTTAATATCCTATACTAATATTATAAATGCGAAAGTTTGTGAGGATGGATGTATGTGCATGTCTGTTACTCTTTCACGCAAAAACAACTGAACCAATTGCAATGAAATTTAGTACGTAGATAGCTAGACGACTTGAATAACACATAGGCAAATTTTTAACCCGATGTTCCCGATCTCGATGTATTTTTATTAAAACTGCGGGGCGCAGCTAGTATATTAAGTTTCTCAGTAAAAATGTAAAGGTTTTGGGATAATATATACAATATAAATAATATTCACAAATATAAATGAACACGTTACTCATTGCACGTAGATGTTAATAAGATACGCGGGTGGTGCGGGCACGGAGCACTGCCGCCAGTCCACGCTGCAGCTGAACCTGGAGCTGCTGCCCAGCGTCTCCATCACGCACTGGGACGTGTTGCCCGCTGAAATGTTCGTACTTTATTGTTTTTCACTTTTTGTCTGTTTATTTAGAATTAACTTGTATGTCAAACCGGATGTAGAGGAGCACTTTTGTATTATCAAAGTCTCCAAATAAAAGCCTTATTATATTAACATTTTAATCTTCTTTATGAGCGTTTGACTTAGGTTACAGGATAAATGCTACTGACTAATATATTTAGACTCGTACATATACAAATAGCTTCGATCAGCGTATTTGCACATGCGTGTCCCTATAGCGGGCAACTGCGCTGGTGGTTCGCTTCATAGTAAGCGATCACCACCGCCCTTGAACATCTGTAGAGGTAAAGGAAACGATTGATGACTGCAAAGAAGGAATGAAGGAAAAATAATCCGGGCTTCCGGCTCCCCCACTCACCGTAAACTCAAACTCAAACATTTATTCATTCAACTAGACTTCTTATAGAAGCACTTTTGAATCGTCATAATACTACACAGTTACAACATTTAGCACCGGTTCGGAAGGCAGTTTCTACAGAGAAGAGCCGGCAAGAATCTCTGTAGTTGCTCTTTTAAAACACACGTATGTAAGAAACACAGTAGCATGCTTTTATTTAATGTCGATCTTCTGTGGAGATGTGATATTTCTCTAATGTGAGCTGGCCCAATTCGTGGCCGAAACTACATAAAAAATCTTAATCTATTTACAAATGTAGTAAGTAAGTTAGATAATTAAGAAAGTAAATTATTGATGAGTTTTGATTAATTTTTTATTTCATTTTGTTGGCTTTGCCTTAAGTACATGAATTATTTAATTAGGAAGGTGGACAATGTTAGTGATTGGTATACTTATTCTAATTACTTATAATAATAATTACCTTATAACAATACTCTGAGCTCTTACTATTCTTCAGCCCAAGTCAGCTATACCTAGTATTGGATATAACGAATTTGACAACAGAAGAGATGGATCTCCATTACACGGATAACAAACACATTCTCATAGAGAGCAAGGAGTCTTGCCGAGTGCCAGTGCCGCTTGATAGGTGCCCATTTAATTCTACGCCAAAATCAGTAAATGAAGGTAAACTATAAACAAATTTAGTATTAACATTTCTCTTCAAAGCTTTCAGTTTTCTTTTTTTCTTTAGTCTAATATTTTTTCAATTATTTCTCAATTTCGCAGAAAATATATTTAAAATAATGTCGGAAACATTTAACTGAATCGCTGTATTTGAAAATGTTGTTTAAAAAACTAGTTTATTTTTACAGATACGGTAGAGTCCAAATCAATAAGCACTGGAGCTTCGTCGAACTGTCTAGAACTGATGTGCTCAGAACACATCACCAACAATGTGGAACTCCGCTGGAACATGTTGCAGTCCAACATCTCGGGACGGGCTTCAGTCAAGGGCATTACACTGTCTCAAGCCATGATTGATATTGTTAGAATGTCTCCATTGAATTGGGGTATGATGTATTGCTTTATGGATGCTCCTACTAATATTGTAAACGAAAAAATTGTTGACCCATTGATATTCATAAGCCGCTAGACACATAATCGCAAAAGCAAGTTTGCCCATGCGTCTATAAGGTAGTTTTTTAATTAGCGTTTACAATAGACTTTGAACATTAACGCAACGAAATAAAGTGTAAATTTGAATGAAATTAGGTGATTGTGTATCCCCTAATGTATGGTATTAGCACATAGGCTCAGGGTATCACATGAGTGTGAGTATCACATGAGTGTGTGTGTGAATCCACGGCCTGAAATATGGTTGAGCAACTATTATGGCTTAATACAAGTTGTTGTATGGAGTTATATGCTTGCTACATGATTAATCGAAACAGCTGAAGGGCTCTGTTTGAAATTTGGAATAGAGATAAATCATTATATTAATTTATTAGTATTAATAATAACAATTTTATCCACGTCCACTATCACAGAGTGTAGCTAACGATAGTATGAATGTGATATACCCAAAAACTCTTAAACATTTTTCGATCACATTTGGCACACTAAAGCATAAGTTTACATAAGTATGTATTAACAACGTCTGTCGATAGAAGTGACTCTTTATTTTATTTCAGTCATATCCTCCTGAATCATAGTGAGCCTAATTTTATTTTATCATATATTTTTTTCATACTGTGTTTATTTTTTGCAGAGGTGAGCATAAACAAGCAGTATATAAAGCCGCAAGAGGAATACAGCTGCAACGCAGGAGAATGTCTGTCTCTCGGAGTCGCCATTTGGAATCATCTAACGCGCCCACTGCACAAACTCTGCTTATCTGTGCAGTTCTACCAAGATTACAATAATGGCGTGCTAAATTATAAACTGGATAATTCTGTAGCAACTGCTGGCAATAATAAGTATGTATAAATTATTAACTGCATATCCCACCCCTCTGGGGATTTCTTGGATAAAACTATTGTATTTTCGGATCTCAAACTGTTATACCAAATTTCATCCAATTATAAATCTCATTTTAATTTTTTCTGAAATATATGTGAGAGGCCAATAAGTGTTATTATACATTTAAAATCATTGTATGTAAAAATTTCTCATCATTGTATGTTGTTTACGCTAACAATTTATAAAGTCTAAGCCATTATTCCTAACGGTTTCTTTTTTTTTGCATCCAATGCAAGCATAAACAAGTATTTATATAGGAGAAACGGTAAATATTTTTTTATTGTTTTCAGAGTGATATTGACAACACTAGAAGAAACAGCCAAAGCGTACCACGAGTGTACCGTCGTATTTTTAACTCCTGGTGAATTCAAAATTGACATTCAATGTTCTACCACAGAACCGTTGGCAGACGACCCTAGTGGTATTAGAGAAATCGAACACCCCTCGATCACACCGCCTGGCGGGGAAATAAGTCACGTTTGGAGGTTCATACCACCTGTAGCTATAAGTGTTACTGATTAAATTATTATATAATGTATTTAAATAACTATTAAATTATATACTTTAAAGATTTTCTTTAATTGATTTTTACTAGATATGCATATTCCAGTATAAAAAACGTTATGTTTAACGTTTAATTGGCATCCATTAGAAAAAATGCGGCGCAAAGATTTGATCATTAATTTATGTATGTTTAATGATAATTTCTGAACAATAAATATTTTATATTATTAATGAATTAGAAAGAAAAATGTAATTATAAGGATTTTATTCCTTATCCACATAAAACATCTATAAGTAAAAACCTTAGTGACGATATTATAAGACCGGATCTTATGTTCAGCCTCTTAGTATATTTGATTTTGATTAGATTCGAACAGCCTTTATAGACCCTAATTATGCTCATTGCTCGGACGTCATTTGTCCCAAAATCTCAACAAATATAGCCGAAACTTGCTGTGCCCGGCGGTTTCACCCGCATAACTCTGTATCCCGTGGGAATGTCGGGATAAAAAGTTGCCTGTGTCCAACTATCAACGTAGCAAGTTTCATTGCAATCGGTTTAGTAGTTTTTACGTGAAAGAGTAACAAACATGCACACATCCTTACAAACTTTCGCATTTATAATATTTGGTAGGATAGTAGGATACAGACCATTTCGGCTCTAACGAATTGTTCAAAATAACACAACCTTATATTCCTCTTTCTTATATATAAAATTTAATTGCTGTTCGTTAGTCTCGCTAAAACTCGAGAACGGCTAAACGGATTTATCTTATCTTGGTCTTCAAATATCCGTGTAGGTCTAGGGAAGGTTTAAAAGGTGAGAACGATGGGGAAAATATGTCAAAACAATATTCTATGGCGTTACGAAGTTCACCGGGACAGTTAGTCTCTAATAAGGAAAATTTATATTGCGAGGATTTAATTTCCAGGCGGATCTTATATCACATATAGTTTCACAATTCCCAAAAAAGCGATTTAAAAGTATATTTGACATTTGTGTAGTCTGTGGGAACTAGAATTGTCTGTAGTTTATCATTTCATCCATGCCCATTGGTGACAGCTGGTGTTGCTGTATCGGGCAGAATCTAGCCCTTTTATGATGGTTCAACTCGCTTTATTATTAACCCGTATTTCCTACATTAGCAATTATCTCGCTTCGGGCCGATTTTTTATTCTTTTTTGCTTTTAAACCATGTCATGGGAGGATTTGTTACGAACTGAGTGTTCTGATTGGCGATTGAAGTTCTAATTATACATTCAAAATTATAATTGAATCAGAACTACTTGCAGTTTTTAGCGTCCTGGTGGTATTCGCGACTACATTATTAGTGATAACATGCATTTTATAAGTTTTAGGCTAACTCGTTTTGGAGTGCCGTGTTGCAGTTTTTAGAAAAACAAGGTGGTAACACTGGTGAGCGTATTGCGTAGTGACAGGTGACAGCATTTATTTTATTTGTCAAGTGTTTGATGTTGTTTGCAGTTTGATTGTTTTAGAAATTTTAAATCTGCTGTATAGTTTATAGCAGATTTAACTAAACAATCTTAATTCTAGATAGAGCAGAATAAAATAAATAATTTGAAATATGACATCAACTCAATGTGTTGTACAATTCTGCAAACTTTCAATTTTTAATAAAGTTCCCGGTGTAACATTTCATGGGTAAGTGCTGCTGATAATTAAATTTTCTAGAATTATTTAAATGTGTTATATAAAATATGTATTATAGAAATACTTCTAATATAATTATTTGTTGTAGATGTCCCACTTCGACTGAAATGCGAAATAAATGGCTACACGCGTTGCGCCATAAATGTGTTCTTTTAGATTGGACTAAAAGTAGGATTTGCTCTAAACATTTTGAAAGTCATTGTTTTGATTCTCAAAGAAGATTAAAGGATAATGCAGTTCCAACAATTTTTCCCAGTGTAAATAAAAAACATTTACCTAAGGTACACCATTTATCCATCTGTCTATATATTTAGGTTTTTTATACAAAGCTAATGTAGGATTTCGATGCTGCATTTTGGTAATTTTTTGTTTTCAACATCCTATTATTTGAGTATCATCAAATCCATTCAATGGGTTCATGTGGAAGTGTACCACACTAACTAGAATATGTATATTCATCCACCCTCACAAACTTGCATTTATAATATTAGTAAGATATTATTTATAGATCTATTTCATTAGGTTATTTTTATTTCTAAATTTGTACAATTTGAGAAAATATTGAAAATCTTATTGGGAAAATACTTTCAATGTTCATTAATTACCGCATCTTATTTGTAGACTTACATCTCAAGAACTAAAATTGAAAGAATTTTAAGTAGAATGACTCAACAAGAGATCATGACTGATATAAAAAATTCAATGAATAAGCTAAAAGAGCCCATGAACCTAGATAATATGGTGAATGAAGAAATGAAATTTAAAGGAGAGGTATCCACTGAGGCACAATTGTGGCTGATTGTAAAGAAACAGGAACATTTAAATACAAGACTCATGGAACTCTTAGCTCAAAATAAAAAACATGTTGAAGCTCTACAAAGCAATATTAAGCAAAATAAAAATAACAAGAAAGATGTTGATCAAAGTATGGAGACTCACAAGTATATTGTAAAATGTCTACAAGAAAAACTCGCTACATATGAAGAACAAATTGAAATATTGACGGCAGTTGAAGCTCGATGAGATGTATTAGGCATAGAAAGTCCATTCAATAAAACTTCATTTGATTTAAAGAAAATTTATTTAAATCCTATATACCCAGTCTCTGAATGTCAAAAATAAATAATAGCAAAATTAATCTATGGTAAATTAGCCTAATATCAGTCTTATAATTACTTTCTTCTTAGTTGTTTTTCTATGATATCCCTTAATTTTCCTTTTCGATTAGTTTTATCTGATAATGGTCTGCCCAAAGGTATTAGTTCCATTTGTTGAAGCCTTCGTCTGAATTTCTGGTAAAATTCTAAAACATTAGGGTCAGCCCAGACATGTCTCGAGTCAAAATCTAATACTCGTAAGGTGTTTAAACTTTGTGCTCTACTTAGAGCTACATAGGCTTGTCCAGCCTCAAAGATTTTAGACAATGACATTTCAACACAATCCAACGTTAGCCCTTGTGACTTATGTATAGAGAATGCCCAAGCCAAATTCAGAGGTACTTGTCTTCTACATAAAAGAGATCCATTTGCATTTTTCACATACCACCTCTCTGTTTTTGCAGTATATTCCTTTTTATTTTTAAATCTAACTACTGGTAAACCTTCATCAAATTTTACTACTACCCCCCTCGCCCCATTTACTAATCCAGCATTTACATTAATATTTTTTAATAACATGACTTGAGCACCTATTTTCAAAACTAATTTAGTAGGAGCAATTGTTTGCATGTCTAGTAGGCTTGTTGCATTATCACTATCTTGTGCTGAATATACTTTTTCTTCTCCTTCTAAATCACGTAATTTTGAATTGTTAATCATTTTCGAGTCATTTGTATGAGAACACAATCTAGTTGCAAGAATACCATCACTTTCTATCTTCTGCCTTGCAGTTTGAACAAGACGCTCGCTTATTTCTTTTGTTACACGTCCTATTCTTATACTATTCAGTATTGATATAAATTCTTGGTCTGTCTGTCTGTGTACTTCTTTTAGTTCAAAACATAGATCTATACAATTCTCCCAACATGAAGTCTGAAAACAAAATCTCTTCCCCGTTTTTGTTTTATCTACAACAGGAGGTAGCTGTAGGAAATCTCCACATAGGATAAGCTGGATTCCTCCAAAAGGCTTATCATTTTTTCTGACATGTCTGGCTACTGCTTCTAATTTCTGAAAAATTATTATATTTCTGTTAATAATTGCATCAAATGCCTTGTCCTTTTGATTGTTATTTTAACTTTCATAAATAGTAGTACTATTATGTTGTTGTATATGTAACTATGAAAACTTAATAAAACTTAACTAATAAACACTTACCTCAATTTAATTTGCAAACACATTATAGATAGGCTAAAGCGATTACTAAAAATCTAATAAGCTTACCTCAAAATATGCTCCATCCACCATGGATATTTCGTCAATAATGAGATGTTTGCATTTTCTCCACTTCTGTGCCACCAAAGGCAACTTTAAGGCTTTTTCACATAACTTTTCTATTGTCCCACTCCCATCTCCTATTCCAGCAAAAGCATGCAAGGTTGTTCCACCTAGAAATTGTAAAAATTTGATGTTTTACATATTTTTCATGCTTTGCAACTTTGAAATTATGAGAAACATATATTTAGCTACAAATAATTAATTTATGTTTCAATTGAAAATTACCTATATGGCAAGCAGCTACACCCGTGGATGCAGTAGGCATAGTAACATCTGGTGGCAAGGCTGCTACAATTCTCTTTAATAAATAACTCTTCCCTGTTCCTGCTGATCCTGTAAAGAATATATTCTTGCCTCCGAGGCAAGCTTCTAAAACCCTCTTTTGTTCAGGATTTAAAGTACTGGCTGTAGTTAACGGAGATGGGGAATACAATTTTTTCGGTGCAGGCCCACGGGCTACATCCTCTTGTTTTCTTTTCTTTGTGGGAGGAGAGGGTGTTGTTGTTGATGATTTACTGATTTTGTTCTTAGCATTACATAAGTCGGCTACCGTAACAGGACTTATTTCTTCGAAGGCTTGAGCCTTGCCACTTAATAATTTAGCTCGAACAGTCTGTTTTGATGGTGTCTTGTTAATAGATTGATCTCTATCACCAGTCATTTTGACAAATATCGTGCGGAGGAAAGAAACAAGATTTGTCGGCGGCGCGTTTGAGATAAATACCGTGCAACCAGCTTCTTGAAACTTTATACTTGCTTTGCCTTCGGCCATAAATTTCTTAAATACATTGATTCCTTTCAGGGCTAATCTAGTAGCCGCTTGTTTGTCGCTACTTATTTCCATAAACATTTCTCGAAATTCGTTCCGTATTAATCGTAGCGATGCAGTTTTTAAATTTATTTTTCTTGTAACAGATCCTTGCGCAGTCATCCATTCCACAGTTGCGGCACATGATAAAAATGTTTCACCAGATTCCATGATCGAGTTGACTTAAACTATACTTATCTCACTTTTATCATTTATGATTTATACATCAATCTTTTATATTTTCCTTTTCTTCATGAATAATACATAAAATTACTAAAAATTACCTACACGTTGGCGCGTTGGCGCAAAAAAATAAATGACAATGGTTTGATTTTTGAATTTTGAAATTGACACAAAATTTTAATTTAAATTTTGTTTATGGCAAACAATATGTGCCCTTTTGTCAATTTCAAATTAAGGATAGTCTACATAAATAGAATAACGGTCACATTTCTTTATTAGATAAAATATATCAATATTCCATAATCAAGCTCCCGTAAAAAGATTCGATTAAATTTTTATTCAAGGAGAAATAAATTTTAAAAATTACAAAAATAGCCTGGGAAATTCAAAAGTAAGGCGACATAAACGAAAACGAACTATGATGTTATAACCACTCATAGCTAATTTCGTACAAAAGAGTATGAGATATAAAAGTCAGTACCATGTTGCCAGTGTAAACGTTTACATTAAGAGTAACCAATTTATACAGACAAATTTCTTAGGGATTTAAGTACTTCATCTGTTTTGAAGATTAAGAAACTTAATAAATCATTGAATGTGATAAAAAATAGTTACGCATGACAATAAAAGTTCAAACATATTACTTAATGTTGAATTTTGATTTGATAATAATGAATTTTATTAAACTGAAGTATTTATTAATGTCCTAACAGTACATAATAATTAGGAACAACTATATAATTTTTACTTATTTCA
Organism: Zerene cesonia; assembly: GCF_012273895.1. Lineage (NCBI taxonomy): Eukaryota > Metazoa > Arthropoda > Insecta > Lepidoptera > Pieridae > Zerene > Zerene cesonia. The sequence continues at coordinate 5,344,354 of NC_052106.1, read as the reverse complement.
GCAACTACTAACTCGTTTTATATGTCATATTGTACTTTATGTGAAAATATTATCATACAATACTTGTATGTCGAATGTTCTTGTACAGGGAAAGAGGGGTTAGTTCATGAAGAATTATTAACGAAAATGGATACAGATGTACAAATGAAGTTTTAAAATTTTCCAACTATTTTACTTTATTTAATTTTTAGTTTTATAGCGTTGAAATGCTTTATAAATGAGAAATTTTTAAAGAATAGAAAAAATTTGATCACGAGGCAGGATTCGAACCTGCGTTTCTTGCCTAACCGTAGCAACGCCCAGCCTCTCGGCCACCCGTGATCCTGCCACAGTAATCGAATTTCTTCTACTCTTTCGGTTTCATGTGCCTAAAAAAATTTCTCATTTATAAAGCATTTCAACGCTATAAAACTAAAAATTAAATTTAACAAAGGCCGCGTTCCATCGATACAATATTGTAATCATTGAAATAATGTTTCGTATTGGTTGTGATGGTTCTTAATCATCTCAATAGATGGCGTGGGGTGCCCCTTAGGCACATGAGAGGCTAGGCGTTGCTACGGTTAGGCAAGAAACGCAGGTTCGAATCCTGCCTCGTGATTAAATTTTTTCTATTCTTTAAAAATTTCTTATTTTACTTTAACTTGAATTGTCTATGACTTGTTTCTCTTTGTTGTCATGAACTATGACGTCATATCGAGCGCGCCAAAATGAGAAGCGTTTAAATTGTCTGTTTGAGTGGGGCATTTTAGAATGATTTTAGGTTAGGTTTAGTGTAGGTAGGTTTAGTGTAGGTTTTGTGTAATAAATTTTCAATAATTTCTTTTGTCTTTTATTGCTACTGTAGCGACACCTCGCTTAAAATTGTGTTAGCTAAATAATGAAAAAAAAAAAAATTTCGACATTATGTGTGCATGCTTAAACGGCATATTTTCACGGTAATGGCATCGGTATGTTCTCACGGAAGAATCAGAAATCCATGGAGGGAAGAAGAACAGAAGTCGAATAAAGATCCAATATATTTTTTTTAATTCCTTTTGAATATACATGAACGTATTATATATCCCTTCTATTACTTTTTGCTAGTATATATTTATAATATTCTAAACTACAGATATATAGCGGCCATATCGATTTGCGCTTGGCATTTTTTATCTCTTCCTATACCCTATGAATAATAAGATTCATATATTTCTTCATATTTCCAATACCATTATGCATACGTTTTTAGTTACTGATCAGATTCAATAGTCCAACAAAACACATAAGAACCTACTAAAAAAAATTGAAAATTCTGGTTCGGCATTTAAAACTAAGCAATTATAGAAATGTAATATACCTAGACAATAGAAGGAAGCGATGCAGTTTAATTAATCAATTAATTTGTTATCTGTCACGAACTAAAAAAATAAAAGTAAGGTATGTTTATATGTTTAACTTTTAATTTTACCTCATACCCGGAGACAAGCTGTCACTTGGTGGACAGCTAATAATTCATCGACGGGCCGTAAAAGCGTCTAAAGATAAACATACTGTCAGAAGTAAATAGAAATACACCATTATCCGTACCGCGGACTGCGTAAAACGTTTAACGTTTTACAATAAAATGTTGTTTATTTATAATGCGTAATGAAACTGGGTAGGTACCAACTTGTACAGAAATATAAATGTCCAGTAATGGGTAATTGGGTATAAAGGCAAAAGAAATTGTCTATCTGCTTGCCTGCTTTTGATAAACCAATCTTTAATATTTTATACAATATTGAGCCCTTGGAACAGGGAGGGTAGTAGCAGTATATATAAAGTCTACTTTTCGTCACAAAAGCCAAACTTTATAGATAATTAGGTTCACTTATGTATCGGAAATACATGGGTATCGCGTAATGTACGATAGCGAAGCCGAAAATATTCGTATCTACTTTAAAAAGATGAAGGCGATTAGTAATTGGTAAATACTACCTATTAGACAAATATTAATTTATGATATTATGTAGATTCAAAAGCCTAATTAAACACATAAATGTTTGTGTTTGAATTGAATACATTCTGCTATAAGGAGTTTATTTGTATTTGTGTGTTATTAGTAGCTATACCCAATGTGTACCAAGAAAATAAGATATTTGACTTAGACATGTTAACTTAGGCAGATTTAAAGGTCTATAAATAGCTTATTACAAAAAAACATAAATGACCATTAGGATTTTAGTAGATCGAAAATAAAAAAATTTAAAGAGACCCAAAAGTCTTGGTTACTATGCACGACACCGACGCGCAACGCGTCTTTTGTCCAAACGTAGTTCCGAAATAATTTGCGATATGAACATACTTTCAATAATTTTGATGTTATCCAAATCGTCTATGTTCATGTTTAATTTATTTTTCTGAGGCACCGTTTCCCTTATTTCAGACTAAAAGCTGTATGTAGATATAAGAAAACAAAATACCTACCTACTAACTTAAATCTTAGCACCCTATAAGTACTGGTGATCAATGAAATTCTCTTTGATTTAATGAAAATCAAAATGTAATTTGATTCACTTTGCCTTTACAATGCCAGTGGTTATTCCATATAAGGATTCCAGTCCGGCTGAAATCCGCACTCTTATGACGTAATGAATGCCGCCAGACGCCTTCATTCATCACAGATGCGATGTTTCAAAAGCTATAGTGACAGATACCAATGCATGAGATCACCAGCTCTGCCAATTAATGTTTTATGTTATACGACGTTTATAAGGCGATCTATATAAAAACGCTGACAAGAATGACAAAAATAACATACAAGAAAAAAAACGCACGCAAATAATATTTCCAATATTAGTCATAATGATAGGCATATTGACTAATATTTTAAGCGCGACCCTTTTAGCCTAGGCTCTGTAAAAATTGTTTAGGTACATTTATTTGACCTGTAATAAGAGTGATACGACCTTTAAGTATTCGCTACGCATACCTGTAACAAGTAGGTGGCAATGCGATACAAATGCACTTCATATCCACCACCTATTCAAGGAAACGTTACGCCAGTAAATATAATATTAAATTTTATGAATTTCGTTGATATATTTGCTACGTATTTGAGCGGAAGAAGTGAGATATTTAACCTTTCAACGCGCCGCTCGTTTGCTTTCTGTATAAATACGATTATTTTCGCGACAATTTTGAAGTTTAATACGATGCGATGAAAAGTATATAATCAACAAACTTAACACTAAACACTATAATTATATTCCGCAATTTTATATGACTATGACGTTTAAAACAAATGTTATAATATACTGTTAGCGCGGCTTCCTCGCGTGTCCAAAGAATATTCCTCTGAGAAAGCGATGCTCCACCGCGGTAAAAAGTAGACTTAGTCGCTCTGTAGTCTCCTAACTATCTTCAAGCATAAAAATGATATCATAGAATCACTTAATTGCTACGTGAATGCAAGACAAACGCACTTTCGCGTTCAAAGCTGGTTGGATTTTATCAATCCCATAGATAAACTAAATTTAAACTGCTATTTAAATAAGTAACAGTTTTTAAATTTCTCCTCCATTCACAAAAAATGAGTAGGTACCTAGAGTGAGATCGAAAGACAATTTAAAGAATTTAATGCTTTAGGAAACCCTTTCATCCGACTAATGTAAAATATAACCACTTCATAAACACATAGAGAGAGAGGAAAGGGGGTGAGGAGTAGCTTTAATAAGTTCGACGTACACATGACAAACACTAATAAACAATAATCGATAGAGGAAACGAGAAGCGCTGAAAACATGACAGTACCTATAGGCAATAACCCAGAATTAGCTATCCTGAAAATACATCTGCCGGTCAAACAATTTAACGCGACATGTATTAATGTTTGCAAATTCCTGTGTTGCATATTCTTGAATATAGAATATAGATAGTAGAATAACTGGGAGTTAGTGCAGTAGCTACCTCATTCAGCTTATTGTATATCGTAAATATATTTGTAAATCTCACCATGCTTCTAAAACCGAGAATAATTTTGATAATGGTCCAGGAACTTTTTTGTGAAAACATTACAAACATACTGTAAATATAATAATATACAACTCTATCCTCTTTCAAATATTAATATGGATAATATAGATGTACATTGTTAGATTGTTTGATCCTTATTAGGAAAAATTATATCAGAATGTAAAAATTGCAACATTCTCTCTAAATAACGCGTAGAATCCTATTGAAAACTTCTTTACGTCTAAAATAATCTTTTCCAATTCAGAAACTCACAACTCTTTTTATATTAAAAAAAAAAAAAAAAACTCTACGTTTAATGTGTACTTATTAATGTTTCATTAAAGGATAATTCAATCATACGTGATAAAGGAAAATAATTGTAAATTCAAACTTTCTATAAAACTATACTGAAATCTGCTATTATATGGGTACGTTTTGTGAATATTTATACTTTTCGGTTATAAATATTGAATATCATGAAGGTAGTTAGGTATTAATTGTAGTGACATGTAGTATGCAAGGATAACAATATTCTTGCTATAAGGACTATTTTTTATTCGTTACTAGCTTTTGCCCGCGGCTTCGCATGCGTCAAATTCGGAGTACTTTCATTGATGTATTATATATATAAACCTTCCTCTTGAATCACTCTATCTATTAAACAAACCCATCGAAATGTGTTGCTTAATTTTAATGATTTAAGCATACATAGGGACAGAGAAAGCGACTTCGTTTTATACTGTGTAGTGATTAGGTATAATGGTAACTAGCTTTTCACCCTGTCTTCGCCCGTAGTACATATATGCCTATGTCACTCCGTGAAGCTGCAGCTTCCTAAGAAAGAATTTTTAAAATCGGTCCATTGGTTTTTACGTGACAACGTAACAAACACACAAAAAAACAAAAGTTTCCTCTTTATAAGACAGAAGATCTTTTTTAATTGACAGGATGGTAAAAAAAGCATACGACTTGCTAGATCTGAAGCGACAAAATCCACTTAAAAGCAATAACACAACCGGATATGTTAGAAACTACACTAAAGGTACTTACGACTTATTTTTGCAATGCATATATGTATAGTACTAAGTAAACATAGATAAGAAATTACATCAAAAATTTACTTACAAATAGGTATTATCTTTGTCAGCCTTAGTATCTGAATGGTGTTTTGTCATCTGTGCCGTGAGATACCGATTCTTTACGAATATAGGAGCTACATACCAACTTTAGTTCAGCCTCGTATACTTTATTTCAGCGTTTGATTTAATGTGAAACCTCTTTCCTTGGATCCTTTGTTAATGGACCAAAGTACAGCGTTGACAATTATAACGTATTAGGTAATAATTAAATTATTTATGTAAGATTCACGCTATGTAATTACATAGTTGGCAGCTTTCCGAGTAGGCAGGAATGCTGGGGTAGCGTTACCTAACTGAAACAAAACATTTCGTGAGAATCGGACAATCAGGGAGATGAGAAGGTGGCCAGGCAGTTGGAATTAGAGGGACTTGTTAGTAATTGAATTAATCAATAATTGTTATACCAATTAGCTATGTAATTCATAAAATAAGCTCTTTTGGAAGGAATTATTATACGTATTTATGTATAAGATAAAAATAACGAGTCAGTTGTATTTTTTAATCTATTAACGTCGTAAATGAGTTCATTGTAGTGGGTTAAAATTGTTAATTAAGATATTAATTATATCCTGTTATATTACCAATTAGACTATTTATACGTACCTTATTTATAACCCACCTTTTGGAAAGAGACGAATAGAAATATGCTTACATACGAGCTTATAAATTTATTGATAAATTAAACTTCTTGTCTAGCAAAGCAGATTAACCTTTATTAAGCCTTCTTTAATATTTTGCGTTATTTAAAAGCTCTTTGACACAGACCTACTTATTTATCTACCTATGTTTAGTTAATGACTTTTTATATTTGATATATCTATACAAAACTCTTATAACTTGTTATTAAAATTACCTACTTATTTATCGATTAGTATCTAAGATTATATGTAATCATTATTTAAAATTTAGATCTACCTATATAATGATAGATTTAAAACTACTAATTAATTATAAGAAACATGGTCACAACGGTCGGAGAGCTCAGACTCCACATATGGGACGCATCTGTGCTTCACCGACTCACTGGAGGTATACCCTGAAAACCGTATCTATAGTCCGACCGTGTATTTCATTTTAAAAATGGATGAATAAATTTCGAATTGTTAAACAAATGTATAAAATTATTTAAAGAACTACGTCAATTACTCAAAGTATGGGTTTTACTATATTATAAAATACAGGTTATACAGACTATTGAAGTAGATATTGAAGTTATGTTCGATGGCTTCTAAACGGTGTAATTTCCTATTAGTGACTTATTAGAGCAGTTGTGAAAAAACTTTATTATTAGGTATCTTGGTTCCAATTGAAAGTATTTCTTAGAATAATGGATTAGTAATATTTTTGCAGTTTATAAGTTAATTATCAGTCAACTATTTCAAATTTCATAATTTTTAGTTTTTTCCAAATAAATTCCCGATGTCCAAATTCTGAATTCATTCATCCAACTGAATTCAATGAATTCCAAAATTAACATAATGCAAATCCGTTTCTGAAAATCGACTATCCAACACAGGTGTTCAAAACATTAATGAAATCTTTTGAATTAACCCAATAAACAATAGACTCTTATCAGTAAAACAGGTAATGCCGCTGCAACTGGACTAAGAATTCAGCACACGTGTGACGTATTTCCCTCTAACGCAGCTGCAGAGGCCTCGCAGATGTTTTATGACGCTGAACATTTCCAAGACGTTTTATTATTTATTATGCCGTTTAGAACCTAATCCTCATTTTTACTATCCAGAATAAAACAATGGTCATCATCGGTCACTATTTTTGGCATATTGCGCGCAGATGTGCGTTCGGATTGCGTGGGAAAGTGCTGCTTTGCTTCATTATCAAACTTTGAAGCTTAGGTACGTTTAATTATATTTGTAGGAACGTAAAACTATTTGTAAAACCAAACCGAATAGCGTTCAATCATAGTAATATCTTGATAAAGTAGCTTTATTAATATATTCTTATGAAGGATTAATCACATGTAAGTATACAGTTTAAAATGACAATAAAATTTCTACATTTAGTCTATAAGATTAATAATTAGATAGATTATATATAGATTAATAACTACATGTTTTTAAGCTAGAAGTTATGACAATATAATTGGTGAAACATCTTTAAGTTGTATTTTTTTACTCTGGGTCGAGCACAAACCTGCAACTACGACATAGTGTGAAAAGAAATGCCTAGAAATTGGAGAAATATATCAAGTGTTACTGCAATTAGCAATGTAAACATTCTAAGCGTAAGTTTTGAAGCAATCTCGTTATCTAAAGCAGGTGTCACTTTCAGCCGCAAACTCGAAAAAAATTCAAATAAACCACGAAGTCGTAAAACCCTTAACAAAATAAACTTAGCTAGGCGTTAATCTCTCGGTTAAAACATCTGTAGCGTACTTAAAACAAGGGGATGACACCGTATTATCTCTGTCATACATTAGAAGGGATTAGTATATAGATACCAATCCCGAAGTACTTACCCATGCTCTGTATAAATAATACCTTATAATGCTTTTGATAAATATACCTACTAATAAGATTCGAAGTAGACTCGTTCCTAATAACTAGATTAAATAATCATTGCATGCAAAATTTTACCTCCTTATATTGTGATACATCGTAGTTTAATGCCCACAAAATTGATAATACTAAGGAGTTTGATGTGTGGACGACGTCATTAATATTTGGTTGCAATTGACATAATACGTTTTATGTTATTGTATATATCATACATATATAATATATGTACTTTAAATTAAGAAAAAGATTGTGTACTTTCAAAATAAATATGACAATTCAGAAAACTTAAATAAATGTTTTTGATATTGGAAATGAAGCTTGAAATATTTATATCAATGAAAATACAAAAGAATGACACATCATAGTATTTTCTTGTGTTTGATGTTACGCGAGTATTATACATTTAGAAATTAGCGTTGTCACGTCTCACCGTGACCACGCTCGCCGTAAAGTGTTCGAAACGTCGGGTTAATAATATAATGAATAAATCGCGTTTAAAATCCGTT
>NC_052106.1:5331713-5336112 GCF_012273895.1 Zerene cesonia | reverse complement strand
CCGTGACCACGCTCGCCGTAAAGTGTTCGAAACGTCGGGTTAATAATATAATGAATAAATCGCGTTTAAAATCCGTTAGAAAGTTCTTAATTTCTAAACGACAGATCACTTACGACCTTTAGCGAATTATTACGAGAATATGTCTTATCTTCGCTTTTGCCTATAGCTCTTTAAATTTACAAGTAAGTATTTTGATATCTGGTTTCTGATTTATATCACAACCACAGACGGTATAATGCTATTCCCAACCTAGGTAAGTTTATATGTATGTTATTATTTAAATATTAAAAGTTCCAAGACGTCTGCCAACACGCTAAATCCCTCACAGGAGACCTGCGTCCCTACTATAGTGGGAAAACTTTTGGTCTGAAGATGATGATCAGTTATTATCACTACATATTTGATTGTATTATTGGGAGAGAGCCATGAATAAAGAATTTAGTTTACCTTTTTTCAACTCCATTGACAATATCCCTTATCAGCTATGCGTGAGAAGTTGCAAGATAACTGTTGTTTTATGAATGAAGCTGATTAGTGAAAGGCCGACTGTTCACCACATGTTGACAATGTTAGAAGCATGACTCACACACTTGCAGAAACATGCAGATTTTTAAAAATTACTACTGCTCGACAATTCTGTAACTACATCTAAATTAGATATGTATGACAGATTTATGAGTAACTGAGATATTTATTGTTATACGGTTTAAGTGAAACGATTTTTATAAATATAGTATTGAATAATGAAGCTATTAATATATCGTCGCTCGACGTTACTGCGGTTGGTAATTATTCCCAAAATACACTAAGTTAAATAACCCCTTTTGGATGTTAGACTGGTTTAAATTATTGTTTTTGAATTTTCAACGCCTGCTTTTTAGGGTTCCGTATGCAAAGGCTAAAATAGGACCTTCTTAATAACATTTCGCCGTCCGTCCGTCTGTCTGCCTGTCTGCATATCAACAGGCATAATATATAAGTGTATAATCTATGGGCTGTGGATATTTCACGAATAAACTTTGACCGTCAGATAGTTGATTGTGTAGTTTTGTTGCCGTTATAACAAAAAGAAGTCAATGTTGAGCAAGGGTTGTCGTGGTCTAGCATAGTATTATGTTATCTGTGACATGGCCATAAATTGGATTGTTCAAATTTTATATACGGAACACAGTGTCACGAGTTCGATTTGCACTAGACCGATCTTTTAAATATGTGTGCACATCATAATAATTTATATAAGATTATACTACTCGTACATACATACAAGTTGATTTTTTGATAAATCCTTGTTAAAAGTTTCGTGAATTTGTGAGTTTGAATGGATAAAGAGGGGCCATCTTATAAGATATTATATGGTGCAGTGACGTGTCTAAAAACAGATAAATTTATTGTAGGGTTTTGTTACCTTCAATATGATAATGAACTTAATGTATTACAAAGCAGAGTACTTATGTTAGTAACTAACTTATTGACTTAACTTTATAAATTGAGCTTCATGGGTCTTCGTATTAAACCATTAAATTATTTCTTTCGAGGTTTTAATTTTTAACCATCTTGTTCTAACGTCCCTTAAGACATACGAGTGTATGTTTTAACTCAAACTAAAATACCTATAAACATGGCCAATGCATGGCCATTATAAAATGTCTGTCATACATTAACATTGTCCAGACATCGACAGCCGAAGCGATCTGTTAAGACATGATAAACATATTAAATATTTATATTACTTGTGTAAAGCTTGGGTCTGCCGTGGGATAGACTCCTTGGTGTGATTGCGTCAGGATTATTTTTAGATTACCGGCGACCGGGTGACGAGACGACATAAAAAGTTATAAGCAAGGGTGGCGCCCGCGCAAGCTTTGTTTTCTAGCTACGGGCAAACCCAATAAAAGTAATTTAGAAAGTAATTTAAACGTTGAGTAATCACTTTCAATAAATTGAATATATTGATTATGAAGAGTTAAGAGTCGTAAAAATATGCATTCGCTAAGAGAATTTAATTATATCAACAAAGGTGCCATTTAAAGTTCGACAAATCAAAGACAGGATGCAAATTTATTGATGCGATCAACATGGCGACCGAACCAATATCTACCTACTTAAGTATATAACGTAGGTAAATGCGACCCCACAGATGATGGACAAGATAAGCAAACGACGAGCTTCTCAATGTTTCCGTCTCTCTCTAGCGCATGCAACCCTACCGCCGAGAGTGGGAGGTGCGCTTAGCGGGAGGCGCTTGCAGTGGTAGTGGTTATTTTTTTTGTATCTTGTCAATGAAAAGACGGGAAGGGGCTTGGGCGGGCCGCGTCTCAAGACATTCAGTCTCTTGCTACGAGCGGTTGCGTATACCAAGCGCACATGTTGGACGATATTACGAACTTTTCGCCCGCGTTCCGACCTCAAACTATGAGTTACGACTGTGATAACAGAGTGCCCATCAAACGCGAGAACCTTGAATGTCCTGAAGAGGAAGATTATTACGGTTACGTGCCTGTGGAAGTCAAGCGGGACACAGACATGCAAGGATTCATATCGTCCTCGCCAACACATCTTATGGACCTTAGCAATGGCCCGGAACGGCCCGCGCTACAGCAGTCGTGGCCCAATAACGTGATTTTCGAAAGTGAAGAAAGAGATTATCAACAGCAACAATACCCGCCATATGAACCGATGTATGATCAGCGTCAGAGGCATTTTTCCCGCTACTACTTCGAAGATTCCAATTCTCAAGACAGAATGGGAGCCTATTATGAGCCGGGAGAACCTTCGAAAATGGCCGAACAAACGTACCGTGCGTCGACTGAAGAGAGAAGCGAAGAAAGCGACGACCAGAGGAGATCTAAGAAAAGATCATCAAAATCGTCTCGAAAGAAAACACAATCATTCGAGGAGATGCAAATCCAACGAGTAATGGCTAACGTGCGGGAGCGGCAGAGGACACAGAGCTTGAACGAAGCATTCGCAAGTTTGCGACAAATTATACCATCATTGCCTAGCGATAAACTATCCAAGATACAGACGCTACAGTTAGCGACGCAGTATATCGAGTTTTTGTATCAGATTTTATCCAATAGCGAATCTGCGGCGAGCAGTGACAGTAGCGACGCGGGCAGCGAACATGGAAAATACTTGGCCCAAGATAAACTAAGTTATGCTTTCTCAGTGTGGCGGATGGAAGGCGAATGGACCAACGGACAGACGTGATAACAAATCTATACATAACGAAAGACTCAAAATATTCCATATAAAACGTCTAGTGATAGTATTTTGTAAAAATGTGAAGTTATTAAGATTAGATAGTTTAAGAAGGTTGCGTAATGTATAAGTTCTACATGTGATAGTCTATAGTTGTACGAGAACCAAATAATTAAAGTGATATATCTAATTAGGAAAATTATACGTAAGATACTATTGCACAGCTGCATACCAAAAATGTAAAATTCCAGTTTTGTACATTTAATCTTAAAAATTTATAATAAAATTGGTTATAAAAATGTTTGTGTTTTATATTTAAAGAAACGACAGACATATTTGTTAAATAATTTATTGATTTCTCAGTATTAACCTTATAATAACAACATTATGAATAAAATAAAAGATTTACATTGATTTTATCTTAAACATCCTGATTTCTGAGCACAAATGTTACAAAATTAAAGAGAAATACAATTATGAAAACACCAAGTAAACTGCATTTGTGTTAATATTTTTACCTACAATGTATATATATACATACATACAATCTTAAAATACACATCTATACAGATTTTATGCTAACATGATATATTTCGGTATTAGAAGATAAACCTGACTGCAATTATAAATATACAAATACTAATATTTATATTATTTTACTATACAGGCTTCTTGAGTACGATTTTTAAATCAGATAAAGGAACAAAACAGTTATAAGTTTATCTTCACAGAATATCATTCAATTAGCATATAAATCGTTAAATAATAAAATATATATCATCGTTCTATCTACAAATTTTATTAAAATCTTCAATTCCTACCTAAAAATGGCTGCTATTTAAAAACTAATATATATTTGAACATAGTATATTCTTTATTTTACCGCTTAAACTATGAAAAACATCAATTACATACAAAATGTAGCTAATTTTATATTTAGGTCTGATTATCGCAAATGCGGCAATATTTTTTACTGTACTATTTGAAAAACAATGGCTTTGTACGTATTCATTAACATAATCACTTTAACAAAAACCTACACTCATCATTATAGGATTAGGTATTGTATTATTTTTGGATAAACAAAATTGTAATAATACTAAATTCGAAATTCAAAATATTCCTTGAATAGTAATTCTTCTAGGAAAGATAAAATGTTTTTTTAAAAGAATTACTATAATATATAATAATAATAATA
>NC_052106.1:5326076-5331613 GCF_012273895.1 Zerene cesonia | reverse complement strand
TTAATTTGGAACGAAATGACATAGTGTACTTAAAGTAAAATTAACGATGAAACACATAAAAGCTTGTTTAGCTGTGGCACAGATACCAACGCCCGCCTCCATACAAGAAATAAGTTCCACAAATTAACAATTTAAACAAAAAGATATTATTTAATTAATTTTCATATACCATTTAAGGATTTTCGTATTTTCAAAATTAATAGGTAATGGAGAATGTATATATTCTTTTTTGTTGCAGCACCTTAATATGTTGCAGTGAACTTTAAAGGCAATAAATGATATTGCCTTTAAAGTTCTAAATCTTTTCTCCTAGTTGGACGGCGTTGTCCTATTTAGGTCAAAATACATTAAAATAATAACACATATTTTAAAATAATTAGAAAAAATACCTTTATACATTAAAACAAAAAAAAGTGTGTGTCTGGGGACACTCGACAGAATTGATAACCAAAACTAATCTAACCGTATGGGTGACAGAAGCCAGAACGACTAGCAACGTAACGCGTTACGTAACGAACCGGTTTACCCTGCCATAAGGAGCTATAACTTCAAAAATAAATAATAATAATTTTAATCAGTACGAGTATATTTTTTTCATTTAAAGATATATTTTGTAGAAGATTACAAAAGTAAAACTGAAAAGTAACTTACATCATTTGGCAATTCCTTATTGAGTGAGTCTGTTGTGAGTGAGATTTCTTCCGTTTCAGTCGCTTCGGTCGTTGCTAGCGTGTTTTCTTTCCACTGGGGCTGTTTAACACAAAATATTTATTTATAAATCCTACTAATATTATAAATGCGAAAGTTTGTAATGGATGTGTGTGTGTTTGTTGTTCTTTCACGCAAAAACTACTGAACCGATTGCAATTAAATTTGGTACATTTGGACAGCTGGACAATTGGAATAACATACAGGAAATTTTTTATGCCGATATTCCTACGGGATACGGATTTACGCGAGTGAAACCGCGGGGCGCAGCTAGTTATCTATATATTGAATTTTTTTAAATATAATAGGTACGGAAAGAATCGATGGAATTCGATTACGGTAGCATGATTTTGGGTGACCGAAGTCAGGTGTTGCCACGGTAAAGCAAAAGACGTGGATTCGAATCCCGCTTCATAATCGATTTTTTTCTATTCTTTGAAAAGTTATTTATAAATGAATATGTTGTAATAGTAAATATGAATGCTTGATTTAAATTATTTAATGATTCTGGTATGACGAAGCATGATATTATTGAGGTAAAGAGACTTATAGCAACTGTAGGAGGAATATAATATATTTATGTATATAAACATGACTAAGTTTACATAATGATCGCTTGTATATATCGCCTGTTTGTTACAAGGCGTTTCTTGTAGTCAATCATGAAATGTTTTTTCTATTTGGTGGTCGTCACTCGTCAATGGTGTACGCCTTCGTGATCATGAAAACGCGGAAGCATGGGGGAACTAGGGGTTCACCTTGGTAGCGGCACTTCTAAAGGAAGGCACTAAAAGGGACTGCGGGTATGTCTATTATCAACGCATATGCGTTGCGCATCACGCGTATCACTTGCATCGCTTCCGACACGTATGTGTTTATTGTAGTGTGTTTATGTGTGCGTACGAGCAGAGTGTGGTGTAGCGAGTGTATTTGTGTACATCTTCTCGCACTGAGCGCGTGTAGTGTGTGTCTCCCGCTCACAGCGAGCGCATGTAACGTGCGTCCGTCTCGCTCGCACTGAGCGCGTGTAGTGCGTCCGTCTCGCTCGCACTGAGCGCGTGTGGTGTGGTGTGCCGTCTCGCTCGCACTCACGCTGAGCGGGCGGTCGGCGTGCGCGGTGCGCATGTGGTCGCGCAGCGCGAAGGCGCGCGCGTAGCTGGCGCCGCACGCGGAGCACGAGAACTTGAGGTTGTTCTGCCGCGTGTGCACCTCCATGTGCACGCGCACCGCGTACAGCGACGCGAACGGCCTGGGAGGGACGCGATTATATGATTAATTATAGATGTGTTCACACCTTTTCGCGTTATATGTATTATAGTTAAATTGTTATCTGTAGACAAATTATGAACCGTAACATACGACTTAACGTATTAATGCATTATTAGCAATATAGGAAATGATCCAAATTGTATAGCACATTACATTTTCAGGAACAAAAAAAATCCTAACCCTACTAATCCTTCTAATATTATAAATGCCAAAGTTTGTAAGGATGTGCGCGTGTTTGTTGCTCTTTTACCCAAAATCTACTTTACCGATTGCAATGAAATTCGGTTACGTACCGAGACAGCTGGACAAGTGGAATAACATATAGGCAACTTTTTATCCCGATATACCTAAAGAATACAGACTTACGTAGGGACTTATAATACTTACTTGCTTTGTTTGTTTGTCAGTTTGAAAGCGTTAATCTCAAGAGCTTATTCACGTAAAATTATTGGCTATGAGTTGATTATGTGTTAAATAGTCCTTTATCGACGAAGGCTATGAACATGTACGGCGCACGAAGGCAGGTCGGCACAGGTCGGCAAGGTGTCGTGCTCACCTGTTGCACTGCTGGCAGGAGAAGGGCTTGGTGTGCGAGTTCTTGTGGCCGGCGAGCTGCACCGAGGTCTTGAACGCCTTGGGGCAGAACGGGCACTTGTACGCGCGCACCTCCGAGTGCGTCAGCAGGTGGTGGTTGTACACGCTGTGCGCTTTGAATCTGCGGCGATGTGCTTACATATATACCAGAAGAGAGAGAGAGAGAGAGAGAAAAGAAGTGGTTTTATTTTAAAACGCTTTTATTAGCTCGGATTGTATGCATGTATGTAATGGAATCTTTGCACATATTTTTCACCAAATTCCAAAAGTCCGATTAATTTGAAATTTTTCATACGTATCAAAGGACGATGACAATGCAATAATTTATGATGATTGTACATATATAACAGAGAGGAAGAAAAAAGCACGCAAAAACTACTGAACCGATTGCAATGAAATTAGGTACGTATATATCTGGACAACTGGAATTATACATAGGCAACTTTTTATCCCGATATTCCTACGGGATACGGACTTACGCAGGTGAAACCGCTTAGCGCAGCTCATGGTATGTTTTGTGTTATCTAAATCAACATATTATAAAAGTAAGTCGTGGCAGTAACACTACTTTTAACTCAGGAACGACCGAATAGATTTTAATGACTTCTGCTATTGTCTTTAATGACTTACGCGTTTGTCTCAATAATTAAAACTCTACAAAAGGAGATAACTGTACTATCGGAACCGCGTCGAGAATAAAGTGACATAATTAAAGTTACCTTTTGGGGCAGTGTGGACACTCGTAGGGCCTAGCGCCTGTGTGCGTGCGCATGTGCAGCGTGAGGCAGTACGACACGCGGAAAGATTTGCCGCAGATTTCGCAGGAATGGGGCTTCTCGCCTACAAATTAACAAATAATATCAATTCAAATCAAACGTACGTAATCACGTTACTTATATAGAACTAGCTGACCCGGCAAACGCTGTTCTGCCTTACTCTTATCATTTAGGGGTATAAAACATAGATGTTGACCGAGTCTCAGACATACATAGTCAGATATAAACACAAAACTTCGTAAGAATCGGTCCAGCCATTTCGCAAGAGTTTAGTAACTAACATTGTGACACGGGAATTTTATGTATAAGATAATAATACGCACACTTTGACTTTTCATCACTATATTATAGAACCATAACAGAATTATACTAAATTTAAATTTTAGTTTTATAGCAATGAAATGCTTTTTAAATGAGAAATTTTTGAAAGAATAGAATAAATTTGATCACGAGGCGGGATTCGAACCCGCGTTTTTTGCCAAACCGTAGCAACGCCCAGTCTCTCGGCCACCCGTGATCCTGCCACAGCAATCGAATTTCTTCTACTCTATCGGTTTCATGTGCATGTGACGTTGTACGTCATGATCATTTTTTTCTATTCTTTCAAAAATTTCTCAGAATTATACTATTCAACAGATAAAACAAAACATCTACCCGTATGAATCCGTTCATGCTTCACCTTCTCGTGCGGCCGCGCGAACTTCCGACTGCAGTACAGGCAATGGTACGGCAGTGTGTTGTCCTGTTTGCCCACTGTCACCTGAAATTATGCTCTGTACATTCTTCACATATGATTTTATACTTTTTCCGAAATGTTGGGGATTTATAATAAAGAAATACAAGCGATTTGACTTTTATAGATATTACCGAGCATTCGATTGGATCTATTTATTATGCCAATGTATCGCGAATGTTCTAGAACCGGTAGATAGTGAAGTGTTGTGATATGAGTGTGAGCAAATAGCGAATCGATATCAATATAAAAAGATAACTCACCTTATCCATATTATGTACATTCATGTGCATCTCTAAATACTCCTTGTTGGGAAACTTCTTATTACATATATCACATATCATTTCGTTGCTGACCTTGTGCGAATTCTGGTGAATTACTCTATAGTCTACGGGTATTAATTTGAAGCAAACTAGACATAGATATTTATCAGAACCTTCTGTTGTCTCTACCGGTGGTTCTATGGGTCGAGATCTGTGGGAAACAGGTGATTGATTAATTGCCACATGCATGATTTTTGATTGATCCTGTTGTGTTTGGGTGTGTGAGTGTGAGTGTGTGTGTGTGTGTGTAATAATAATTATAATATTAACAGTTAGTATTTGACTTACTTAACAGGATCGTGCATCCGCTTGTGTAATTTTAACGATTTGCTTGATGGAAATTTAGTACTGCATACTTCACAGTCAAATTTAATTGGTTCTAATAAAGACGACGTATCTGAAATATATATTTAATGATGTTTTTATTGCTATGTGGACCTTCAATTTAATTTAATTTTCTATCTAAAATGAACACATCACATTTCAATATATTTTACATTTTCGTTGATATTCCTGTATCGGTTCAGACAAATAATGTTAAATATAAAAATTATACTGATGAATATAGAATATATATATAGAATTATAAATGATTTTTAACCGGTACCTAATCATGACTAGCAACTTTTGACAGAGATTTTTTTAACACATATAGATTTTAATATTTTCAAACACATATTTTTTTATTTTTGCTAAAACTATACGTTTATTTCTTATTCGTTATGTTACCTGAATTTCCCTTATGCTCATTTATATGGTTACACAAAGAATTCGGTTCGTCAAAAACATCGGGACACAGCGGACACGGGAATGTCGCTGAAATGCAAACATGACCGTCAAGAAGTAATGTTTTACTACATTCATACAACCATCTCTCTCACACATTAGTGATTCATGTAACGCTATCACGCTCACACTCGAGATTTCGAAAAGGGTGGTAATTGTGATTACAATTTTCTATTATAGTACGACTAAAAAATTATTTTAATAACTACATTCAAAAGGGACAATTCTATGTAATACGTTTTTATTTTACACTATATCGTTTTAGTATTATGGTACAAACATAAAATAACAAATTATATCCTAAAGAGTACAAATAACGCACGATAAAAAATAAACAAGAAAAAAAAA
>NC_052106.1:5324337-5325976 GCF_012273895.1 Zerene cesonia | reverse complement strand
AAAAAAAAACAAATTAATAAATATAAATAAAAAAAAAGGTAAAACAAAGAAATACCAACGAAAAAGTAAAATTAAGGCATAAAAATCAATAATAAATAAATAACTAATAAATTTAAAAAAAAAATCTAATTATAACAATAATTTACTATGTCATAGTTTACCTGGTTTCTCTTTATGAACTTTCATATGTGCACATAAAGACTTTGGGTTGTCATACATAACGGAGCAATGCGGACAAATATACTTTTCTGAAATGACACCTGAAAATTTTATTGCAGTGAAATATTCTATCAATATTAAAAGAGAAAAGAAAATACATAAAGTAAATAAGAATCCTTTTAATTTATTTTTTGCCTGTCATACTTAGAAATACACATTTTTTTTTATATACTTATTATATCACTATAAATTTCAACAACAGGCAACATTACACACAATTGTAACTTTTTTTAATAAGTTTAAAAACTTACGATTTTTGCAAGGGTGATTTTTGAATTCAGTCAATGACGATACCAGGAAATTGCAAGACAGACAGTTATACGCTTTAACCTTATTTCCATTTGGGGCTTCCATCGTTTTTATAACAACTTTATGATATGTTCCATTTGTATCTGATTAAAGGAGGACTTTTTCAACAATGCTATTCAGACATTACAACGATTTTTGTATTCTGCAAATCTCATAGAGAGAACTTGCATGTCACATATTTTAATTGTATTATGTTATTTAACATTTAAATTGATATCAGCATAAACCAATATCCAGATGAATAATACCATAGCTTAAACTACTAATCCATACTGTATTTAAACAAAGATATTTTTCAGTCAATCGAGCGGGAAGTAAGCGGGGACGAAGGAAGACGCGAGAAGCGCGAGCCCGAGCTTCATACGCCTTGTTGTTAGCAACTCGGGACAATATTTAGGGGCTGCCACGCGCATGTGTTTGTGACTGTGCGAATTTTTTGTGTGCCTTCAGGTGGAATCGTGAATGGTTTACATGTTCAATCCGAAGGCGAGCAAAGCCGCGGGTAAATGCTATAATGCTATTACGAATATGTTCCAGAGAAGTTGCTACATTTATCTGTTATGATGATATGTTATTCACTAATCAAAATACAAAACATACCAAAGATATACATACAAACCATCTTACCATCAACTGGAGCAATTTCTTTAACAATACTATTGCAGAGCTTATCAACTTTAATATATTGTTTTGATTTCAGTGATCTTGTTTCACTATCATTGTTTATAGGTATTATAACTCTGACTTGTCCATTTTGATCTGTAATTAATATAGAGACTTCATTAATTTTTTTTAAGGCATAGAGAGTGAAGAGAAAAAAGAAAAATAAAAAGTGAAAGTCCAGTGGCAGAGAAAGAGTTATGTAAATGGCAGCCAGCCAGCCTTTGCTAAACAATGTTAAAACAAAAAAAATATACACAATATTGTTCAAGGGTCTTGCTGTCTAACACCCTAAATTATCAATCACTCTACACGCCACGCACAAAAGCATTCCTTCAATTGGTTATTGAATATAATTTGAAGCATTAACTATTAAAGAATACGCCATCTTAAGATCAGAAACAAAACTAATTTATTTCACAAATACCTACATTACTATTGACATAATCAA
>NC_052106.1:5301354-5324237 GCF_012273895.1 Zerene cesonia | reverse complement strand
TGATTTGTGACGCACTAGCAAGCGTGACGCGTGACACTCGCAAACGTGGTACGTGGGACACATTCGCAAACGTGGTATGCGATCTCCTAGCACCCATGTGGTATATGACACACTCACACTACGTTAACTTGCGTAATGCACGACGTCTACACACCTACAGCGTGATAGGCGATGTTTGACAAATGCATTCACACACCTGGGTGTATACTAATATGTAACTGACTGGTTATGCAATATATGACACAAATACTCGTTTTGAGTAAAGTAATGACGATCGCGCAGATAATGCGTAGACTGACACACACACAGGTTATGACATATTCTCTTACAATCTTCTCTCAAAAGTCCATATCTCGGAATGACTCGGACGAAACTGTCACTGAAAATACGACGACACGTATGTACACCAGGTTACCAGCCCTCCTTTCAAGTCAATGCATGTCACGTTCAATAAATTTAATGTTACATGTTATTAGTCACAGACTCAAGAAACAGAATGCACCTACACGATATTATATTATATAATATAGAGATGTTTACACACGCAACTGAACTAATTAGCTTTAATAAGTACGCCAAGTACTCATAGTTTTTACTCATGGTTTTAAAATAACATACAAATTATATACATCTGTGGATATTTGTTATACATATAGGTGAATTTACTAATCGGATAATAATAATAAAAATTAGTTATAATATCAAATAATTTCCTGACATACATGCCTTATAAATACGCTTTATAAATGTATACACGTGCAAAAATTAAAAATATTTAGATATAACAATACATTCAATAATGTGTGCTGTAATATGCGTTATCAAATAAATTATGTTTTTTATTATCACACACTTTTATATACCTACAAATGTCACAGATCTATATAAACAGAATATAGATATCTATAGCCTCTATCGAATACAAATCTACATATAGATTGTGTCGTAGTGTGAGTTCGTGTATCACGTATGCGGGTATATGCGGGCGTACAAGCGCGGACGTAACTGTGATGTTTACCACGCGGGTCTGTAAAATAGCCCACTATATTTTTGTTGCATAGAATAGGACTATCGTTTTATAATACCGTATAAAACAAAGTTTCATACAAGAAAGATTCTGTACCGACGTGTTTAAATGTGATAATGATGGCAATTTAACACACTATTGATATGAACGTATCTCTACAAATATTAACTCCAATGTTATAATATACAATTGTAATATTATTAACCAAACTGTGTTATATACGGTATTGTTGTAAAGCAGCACATATGCCATCGAATTGTATAATAAACCATAGAATGTCACTGTTTGCTATAGACATTATGTATGAACAGGTATTTAGATGTATCGAATGCTGTATCTGTGCCTATAGAAACAAAATACACGAGCTACTTACAAGCAAGCAAAGTATAAGGTTACGCTTTAACAAAACCTATATCTGTAGAGATGTTAACAATAATAAGTGTTATTCTAACTCTCGGTGAATCTACACTGCTGGAAATTTTACGATATATTTATAACAATCATCATCACTTTATAAATCACACACCAATATTTTATTATGTCATTTATATTTTTGAATGCTTATTTAATAATTAATTTAATTTTGTTAGCAGTGTGGATGATCAATAATGTGAATCAATTACTTTGTACGACGTTACACAACAATCAACTTTTTTTTATTTTTATATTGTCTGTGATAGTTATACTTTAATAAAACGACAGTCTATGAACATTGATACAAAGCATTTGCAACAATTATGCTCATGTCTCATTTTAAATACAATAACACATTATCGTAACCGCGCCTGCGCGTGGCTGAAGTGTTTTTATTTCATTTATAAATAATTTAACTATAATAAAACGTAAATGTAAGTTAGACGTGACACTAAAAATTACCAAAACTATTTTAGCTCCTTTTGACAGCAATAAAGCGACAATGATCTCTTATAGAATATGGTATCTGCATTGCCTCTAGTCATTGCAGACTCGTATCAACATGTTAGGAAATGTTTCGATCAACTGCAGCAAACTGACGAGCCTCGGTAATTATTATTAAAAATATTAGAAATGTCATTGTCCTATAACTTAATGATACGACGGGTCGCAACTCGCCTCCCGTACACTAGGCCAGTGTAATCGTTGGCAATCTTAACACTAATTTATAGTTAAGTGACTGGTTTATTTTTAGTTTAGGACATTAATTCCTTTTATAAAAAAACGTGTGAGTGTGTGATGTATATATCTATGGCTACACGCATCTTACTCACATTACGTGAAAGTCACTGAAAAATTGTTTTAGATGTATTTACATTATTTTCGTCGATAACTCCATGTGTTTTAAAAACCGTATTGCGAATGGTAGCCTCCCTTGTGTCTTCTGTTGTGACATTAGATTAGGTAAACGCAATAAATTAATGAGCATAGTCTTTTAAAAGCACTGTACTAAATAAAATGTCAGCCATTTTAGACCCAAATTAGTAGTATCTTATGGAAACCATGTAAAATATAAGTACTTCCAATTTAATAAGATTTTTTTCATATGTAGTTTGTATCGCATGTGTAGGTCCCAAGCGGGCGCTCACTTTGTAATCGTCGATATTCACATTTAATCTCCCATCACAAATACACTTTTTTATGCATGATTTTATTGTACGGAAGCGTGGTTATATGTATAACTTTTTAACATGAGTGTCAAATGTGAATATCGGTCTTGTGAGGAAATTATGATAAACTGCCAAATGCGAAATGTATGTGTGTGTGCGTTGTATGCGAGTGAGACGTATGTGTGTGTGTAACTGTGTGAAGTATGCGGCGTGTTTGTGTGTAGTATGGTACTTTGGTTTCGTTGTGTAAGAGAAAAACAATCAAGGTAATATAAAGACACCAAGCTCGACATATTATTGTTGGGATCCTTTATTAGATCCCCCTCACGACCGAGACTAGTTTGTGTGCATTATTTTTATTTGCAAGGTTATTATATTGATTATATTGTGTTCTAGGGGCTTCAATAAAGGATCCTTCGCGAAAAACGATAATTGTTTGTGTTCTATGAACCGCGTTTAGTCCTGTATATAAAATAAACATCGTTTGCGACGTTCAATGACTTTATTATTGTAAGTGAAAATGCATTTTAGTTTTATAAGTTGTAGGCAATATTATAAAGTCATGTCTAAACAGAAATACGATTGATATTCGAATCTCTTAGATACATTGATTACAAAATAGGAAAAACGATTGGAATACATAAATATAACTGGTTAAGAAAATAAAAATAATATGAAATTAACATTGTATTTTATTGTAATTTTAACATACCTATTTGAATATATATCCCTTTGCATGAATCCTATTCCTATCCTACAGAAATTATTCAATATATTGCACTGAGATGTAAATATACCTATCGTATTTATTCCATATTTATTGTCGTCTAGAATAACACATTTTTTTATATTTTTACTAACTTAAGAAAAAGACTAGGTTGACATTCAACCGGGTGAGCTAATTATTATGATTCCTTTTTTTGTTTGTGCCTCATGCCACAAAATTTGGTTTAGTTTTTTTTCAGTCTTGAGGGCGGTAATTTTATGTGAAAAATAAATTATTATTCATATTAACTTTAAATGACTAGATTAACTTGAAAATTAAATGTCTACGCAACCTTCTTTGTTTCTCTTTAATTTATATATAACAAATGGAGAATATTTACAGTTTTACAGATTTTTCACAAGTTCAAAATCAACATAAAGTTGTCAGTGACTTTATTAATTACTCGATTGCGTCAGGCGTCTCTTCTGACTGAAGCAGAAAGCTGACAACATTACCATTTAGTTTGTCATATTTCATTTTACGCGAGTATTATACATTTAGAAATTAAAGACAACAGATTTTTAACTCGACTTATTCGTTATGTTATTTAACCCGACGAATAGAAAACACCCGAATGAATAAATAGATAAATTGATAAGAGAAATACAGGTTTATTAGGGAGATTATGATATTAAGGGAGGGTACTAATTAACGTTATTAAGTTACTTAAAAACGTATTGCTTGTGTCAGCGTGTCGCATCTTAAAATTTAATTTGAGTCATTTAAAATATATTTCTCAATTTATACTAACCTACGACTTACTAGATATATCGGCACGTTTACACGCCTGGCAAGTCTCGCCAATCACATACATGCGTGTAAATGTTTGGCTTGGCATGTGCGAGCTAGCAAGCTTGTAGCCGACCTGGCTTCTAGGCGCTTGTCAAGCCATACCAGGCATGTAAACGTATCATTAGGAAACCTACTGCTATAGTAGCCTAATTACGTACATACTCAAAACTTAATAAAAACAGGAATTAAAAGAAGATTAATAGAACCGTTGGATTTAGTGATAGATTGAAAAAATCAACTGATAGGAATGCTACACGTCGAGTACGTATAGGATATGTTTGTAGAGAACAATCAATATTCTTTCATTCAATTCTTCATCAAACAAAGAAAATGAATGGGTATTAATAATTCTATCATCGTATGCTTAGATTACAAACCTATTATTGTACAATCTGAAATGGTATCACGAATGCTAATCGATATTTTGTGAATAGCCAAAATTAAGGCCGGCCCTACACAGCCGTGAGCCGTAATACCCACCATCAAAGAGTCCCACCGTTCAACAAATTTGTCAGATGATACCGTGACAGTTGACACTGGTGAACTTGACAACATCGACAGGCAACTGCATAGTGCATAGTGCAACTGACAAATTAAATAAAAGATCCCAAGAATCACGAGAAAATAGAAATTAAAAATGGACAGTATTTCGTTAAAGATAAAGGATCGTAAATTTGATGTAAAAAAAGATCTGTTATGTGAATATAGTGATTACTTTCAAGCTATGTTTAGTGGGAATTATGTGGAAAATGAACAAAAAGAAATTTGTATAGATGTACGTAAAATTTTTCATTTAACAAAATACTAATATAGGTGGTTTATTGTCAATTTATTTAACAAACTTATTAAATTTGTTTTAGACGTTGGAACCCGATATAATGGAAATTATACTTAAATATATGAATATAGGCCTCATAGATCTTTCGGAATATACAATTTCCATTATAGGACAAATCGCAATAGCCGCTGGTTTTCTTCAAATTACAGAACTTATAAAACAAATCGAATACGTATTAGATCTTCAACTGTCTGAATCCAATTGGATAGATATTATGGCTATAGCTGACCAATGTTCTTACACGAAATTAGAAAAACTAGCTATTGTGCATGGTTTATTATCATTCAAATCTATGAAGCCCGAATACATACCAACTCTGCAAACACTCAGTTGGTATCTATCTCATCCATACTTAGACTCTGAAAGTGAACTAGACACGTTTCAGTTTGGCTACCAGTGGATTACGCATCATGAAACTGGTGCAGATGCATTACTTATTATTCTCGGCTGCTTAGATATCACCAGAATCACTAAATCTGAAATATTGGATATTATAATAATGATTAGCGCGTACAAAGATAGTCTTGCTGCAAAGGTAGTGGAATGCATGTATAATTTAGCCAAAAATAATCATAGTATAACAACAACCAGTTTGGAGGAACTCAAATGCTCTATAAGTGAAAAATTTACAGAAAGAGTGTATAATGAGTTGTTCAATTTAGTGAAGAACAGTTCTACTCGTAAATTGAATTACACTCCAGTTATACCAATGTGGCTGTTGAAGGAATCAAAACCTGAGTTACTGCCACATTGCCTGTATTCTTATACAACGCAAAACAAATTTGAACAATGGCTTGAAGTTGCTGACAAAAATTTGTGGGGATGGAGTGTAGTGTCTTGGGGGCCTAGTAAATTCATAGTTATTTGCGGGGAACATGGACGAGGCACTGGAATGTTCATGCAGGATGTGAGAGTATATGATATATTAAGGAAAGAATGGACAAGGCATGGGGTTCTGTTGCCATCACGTAGGCATGCTGGCTTTGTTGTGAAGGGTGATTCTTTGTACATTGTTGGTGGAGTAGGTTCGTTTAGGTCAGTTATTAGTTATACAAATTTAAAATAGTAAAGAATTGTGAAAATTTTGTTTTCGAGTTTATCATAACTGCTCCTAAGCTTATTAACAAGTCTTGGAATATCTTGTTGTCCATTTTAAGTCATAGAATACTTGTATCATAATTTATTTATTGATAAAACGTTCAAGCCAAATAATGATTTTATTTGTCTATTCACTAGGCATTGCTATAAAAATTTCTTATTTCAGGGTAATATTAGATACTGCTATTATATATGATTTGAAGCAGAGATCATTTAGAAAAATCGCCAAATTCCCAGATGCAATGCAAAGTCCTGCAGTGTGTTTGCATGACAACGTGGTGTACTCTGCAGGACATAAAAATATATACGAGTATGAAGATCTTGGAAGCACAGATAACTGGAAGGCTGTTGTTCGCACTGATATTAGAATGAGTTGCATACGTTCATTTAGAAAGTACATATATTGTACACAGAGCTATTTCAGTCACTTGTATAGATTCAAGCCTGGTTTAGATGCTAAATTGGAGGTAATTTCAGCGTTTTCAAGTCCTCCAGCTACTGTGTGCAATTTATGTAAGTAATAAAATGTAATTTTGTAAAGTTCTTAGATAACTTAATTTCATTATTCACTGCTATTTTCATATTTAAATTACTTTTTTCCTTGTATAATCAATATAAATTTTAACAATAATTTATGACTGAGATTGTCAAGTTGAGTTGAAATATTACATGCATTTTAAAATTATTCTACAGATGACCATCTCATTGTGTTTACAAGATCTGTCTGTAGGCAGTCAGATACAATATCAGTGGAAGTGTACCGAGGTGATACAGCTGGGGAAAAACCTAAAATTGTTTACACAGAGGCCGATACATCAATGAGAGTCAATGATCTTGCTGGATCGTGTGTAGTAATCACTGAAACACCACCAACTGATTGGGAAGTCTCTCAATATCTCAGATCATATCTTCAGCATTATAATGACTAATAAAAAGTAATGAACATGTTTAGTCTTTTACTTAAGGATGTGCTTAACTATTTACACAAACTAAATTTAATTTTAAATATTCGTTTGGGGGCTAGTCAATAATTAAGTATTTGGATTCCATATTGAGGGAGTTGTGACGAAATATTCCGCTTTTAAGCAACAGCTATCATCAATGGTGACGCATCTTGGGCGAGACTATTTCAACATCAACCCTGTAATATGCAGTATTGCCTGCCACGGGCTTTTGACAGCCACTCTAACTAAAAAAATTACCATGAAGTTATATAAAAAAAATAATTTGTCTAGAAAACAATAATTATCCATTTATGGTATTGATTTATTACCATACTAGCTTCACCCATATCCGTATCCGTATCCCGTAGGAATGTCGGGATAAAAATATATAGCCTATATGTTATTCCAGTTGTCCAGCTATCCGCGTACCAAATTTGTTTTTATGTGAAAAGGTAACAAGCACATACACGTCCTTTCCCACGAAACTTTCGCATTTATAATATTAGTAGGATCGTTAGCTTTGCTGATTCCCATATTTCGAATATATGTGGAAAAGACCCATCGGAATCATTTCTTAATAAATTCTTTGAAGGTACTCCATTTAAATCGCCCTCCCAAAAAATAAGATATAGCTAGTTAGAAAAATACAGAAAATTTTATAGTGTGTTTATTATCTATCAAGCTAAAATTACGGTTACAAAATTATTAATAATCGCTATAACATTCTTTAAATAATCTTAAATAGAATAGGCTGATTTTTAATACATGACACAGAAAGAATATATTGACTTCTTTTTCCTTTTATTTTGTATAATATGAGACAATATTTGATTATATTATCAATTTTGAGAAATTTCTTCAGACAACCGGCCACCCTTACTTTAACAAAATCAGCTTTTACATAACTCAGTCTCTTATTATTACTTAAAAATAAATAAGTACAAGGAAATAGTCTAATAAGTATATCATAATAATTATTCACAGAGAGTATGATGATCAATCATGGTGTCATCACTGATCAATATTGTGTTATCTTCAGAAAAATCTTGTGGGAGATCAATTTGTGCCGTTAATTCTTGAAGGCTCTCTATAAGTTCGTTTAGGGATGCCTGAAAAGAGAAAGTATAAAATAAGTATGGCAGGATGTTTAAAAAAACAAAAATTTTGCAAAGTTAAAAAATGAAACATGAAGACTTAAGCTAGGTTTAATCGTGGTTCCTCTTTCATCACTATCCTTAAAGTGCACTGCATTGAAATCCATTGCGTAGTTTTAAACACGTAAGCATGTGCATATACTACATAGAGAGCGGAAAGCAATCTTGGTTTATACTTTGTACCGATTTTTGTATGAATAGTAGTGATTATAGATTAATGATATTTTTGCTCTTGATTTTCATATACTTTATATTAAACTTACCTTAGTCTCGCTGAAGCTTTCCAAATAGTTGTCCATTGACGGATCTTCGCCCTCGAATTCTTCTGCTAGCACTTTCACACGATCAGGCAATAGAGATGTATCTAGTTGGCCATTTCCCTCGTCACGTAGAATTCTGTTATGAATGAACATTTTCATATAATACATAATTTAAAACTTAAGATCATGCATTTATGCGTCGTTTATCGGGTAGAGAAATATTTTATATTGCTTTTCTTTCTTTTATATTATGTATATAATATAGATTAGAAGATATAAAATAGTGTTAGTTACACCACACAGAATTCCAGAACGGCTGAATGTATTTTAAGGATCTTTGCTGTGTTAGATTCGTCTTTGCCCAGATTAGGATGATAACTTTTATTGATAAACTTACAATAAGTCCACCCATGGAACTTATACTAGTATATATTTCGATAGAGGTAAAGTTTGTGAATAAGTGAGTTTGTAATGTTATATGTAGTATCTCTGGATCAACTGAACCAATTTCAAAAATTATTTTACCAATAGCCACCGTTTCGTTTTTATCCCGGGATAACTAGACCGAGCGGCTAGTTTACAAACGAAACGCCGTGCGTCCAGTGCGGCAAAATAAAAAATGTCACGGGTCAGAAATCATACGCATCACGAAAACATGCGAGAAGCGTAAAACGCTATGGAGCAGGGCTCACTTGAGTATCCTTCGCCTGGTGAGCTCGGGCCCCGCGAGCACGGTGAGCGAGGCGAGCGCGGTGGAGCGCGCGGGCGGCGCGCGCCGCTCCACGCGCGGCCAGCGCACGCGCAGGCTCACCGCGTGCGCCGCGCGCCGCCCCACCACGCGCCGCGCGCCCACCAACTCCGCGTCCTCCGCCAGGCTCCGGTATTGCACTGGAACGTTTAATACCACCAAATAAAACAAAAATAGTGCAATAACATTTTATAAAGATTAAAAAACGTTTATAAATTTGATTTACTGATTGATCTTAGTTATTTCACATATTGTTAAATAACATAAAAACAGAAGCAAAGGTGTAAAAAGGTATAAATATTTAATATAATCTTATACATGGACGAATCAGTTATTATACATAGCGTACAAGTGTGTTTATACAACTTCGACAGATCGTCGCTGGCGCGCACGCCCGGTTCCCTCTCCACCACAGTACACTACAGTACACGACATTACACTACAGTGGGCACTCACGGTTGAAGTGCACCGAGACGGCGACGAAGGCGGGCGCGGCGGCGCGGTTGTAGAGCGCGAGGTCGACGGGGCGGCGGCGCGCGGCGCGCACGAGCGCCGTCTCGCCGTACGTCACGAGCGCGCCGCTCCAGCGCACGCCCTCGCCCTCCGCCGCGCACCCGTGCAGCTTCACCTGCATTACCTTCGTTTTTAGCAATATGTTTTTGAATTCATTTATTTAATCAATTAAACATCTCAAAGAAACACTTTTCGCACATGTTAAACAGACATCGGCCGCCCTATGTGGGTTATTTGGCCAAACTCTTACATGTACTTATTGAATTTGACTTTTTCGAGTAGCACTTGTGTATCGTCATAACATGGATTTACTATTTACAACCAGTTTTGAAAGCAGGATCGATCAGTTCAGTTTGCACTGGATCCGCTCTGGAATATCTGTATTATATATATTATATTGTTTGCGTATTTTTTGTGCAATGGGTGAATTCAAGTTAGACGTACCACACATTGTACAAGAAGTTTTTCCATGATTATTTGAATATCAGGACAACCTCATTATCTGAACTGATATCTATTTCACATTTCTTTATTTCATTATCCATTAAATAAGGAAGTTCAATATGTTCTTACCTTTCTCGAAAAATCACTATTCTTATCGTAAACCAAGTGCAGAGAAGCAGCAAACGGCATACAAGAAGGAGGCGAGAACAGTATCGGCAGAGGTCGACATTCGCAAGGCCCAAACGACAGTAAATACGTCCCTCTCGATTCCGATCCAGGACAATCTATAGTAAATCCATCCCCTACAATTTGGCAGCGAATTTGTATCTTTTTATTTGTAGCGTTCTTCAAACTAAGTTGTTTCCTGCCAGCTCGAACCCACGACATATTGTTGAAGTTGGTCTTAATGGGAAATGATTTTGGCTTCTCGGACCCGCCGGTTATATTTATTTCAGTCTTGGTGGATGTTGTGACCTCTTCTAGCACCAATTTTCTGTAAGTAGGTATATTTATTAATTTTATATGAATATGATTTATCACTTACAAATTTTCTGCGATGCTTAATTAACTTAAAAATTCTCAGTTGATAAAAAAATACTCTCAATATTCAATGTTAACCCATACTCATTGACATTTGTTCTGAAATAAAAAAGAGTAAAGACACATTCTTTATTACTAATCTGAACATATATTAAGTTCCTTTACATTCAACTAAGTTACATATTTTATATCTCATTTTCAAGACACATAATAATATATTTATATAGCCCAGATATTCAGCTTTTCGCAGATAGCCCGACTTTTGTATCCTTTAATTATGAAGATATTTTTATTACATAATTACCCATCATTAGCTACATCTTGTGGTCCAGTATACACAACATGGATTTGTTTCGACTCTCCGGGCCGCACTTCGATCCTGCTAGCAGACACTTTAAAAGGAATGCTGGTGTCCCCATTCACACATTTGAACATCACCAACCAAGCGCCTGGTATTGTTCCGGTGTTGTACACTGTTACACTTGTTGGCTCTGCAATACAAGATGGTATTGAGAACTCTTTGATCATTAATCTTAATCAGATACAGTCCAGTCTTTCCCAAAGTGGTCGATAGCGCCCCCTTGTGGGCGCTGGAGATCAAGAGTGTAGCGGTTAATCAATTCAATTAGCAAAATCTATTTATAGTATTAATTATATATTTACCGTTTGGGGCGGGGTGGAGGGGGCGTTAAAAAGGAATTGGTTGAAAAAGGGAGATTTGGACGAAGTTTGTTTGGGAACCATTGCGATACACAGTCAGTGAGATTGTCCTCATAAAAAGTTCAACCAGGTTGGATTTTTAATGCTTGGTATTTGTAATCCGATTGAAGTTCGTCCACAAAAGGCTTTATTTTGCTTTTGATATGTTTTGAAGATACAGGTTGTATTAACTAATGCAAATGTAAAGTTATGCTAATTATTGCTCGATTTTCTTCAGTTTCGTATTTTTTGTGTAGTAATATGTATCTTTTTGTTTTACTGATAAAGTTATTACTATACTTAATTAGTAAAGTCATTGCCAAGAAACAAGATTACTATTCTATGTGCATTAATATTATCTTAGAGCATATTAATGTATTTTTATGTGGTTAATATAACTAATTGAAGAGTTTTTGACATATATACGCAACATACATGATAGAAGACAAATTCGTCTGGTTGAATGTTGGAAGAATAAAGAAAATATTTCAGTTTTTATATGGGCATAGGTAAATTATTAAAATCGGCCTCTCCTAAGCTTCAAGCGACGTAACTAACGCGACTTTGCTCTATCTTTATATGGTGTATTTTTATTTTTTTCGGTAACGACCCACTTCAGCTTCACACGCGTACAATTATGCATCTCAAGTGCATAAAAGTCTTCCTATGAATCATGTTTATTTAAAAAGAAAAATGGATCAAAATACATTGTAAGTTCTATAGGCTAGAGATAGGCAATGGAGAGTGACTTTGTTTTATATTATACAGTAAAAAAGATAAAAATTATTTACCAGAGGAAATAACAATTTTGTCAACGGTTGTGTCCACTTCTAGGTGTGCTGTTCCAACTGAAGCCAACAGATTCACTTTCTTCAGCACTGTGTTAACTCCAATCAGATTTACATTGAGGCATCCTTTGAATGTCGCCATTTTGTCGACTAAAAAATAAATCATTATTATATTTATGACCAATCCATGTAGATAAAAAGTATATTACATTCTCAAGGGACATAATTTTGTGTATCTAATTATCATTCACCATTTATTTATAGCCTATTAATATAGAATATTATATATAATATAGAACATTAAAAACTAAATTTTGCTCGCGGCTTTGCATGCGTTAAATTCGGAGTAGTTTATAGATGTTATTATGCGTATAAACTTTCCTCTTGAATCACTCTATTTATTAAAAAAAAAACCATCAGAATCTGTTGCGTAGCTTTAAAGATTTAAGCATAGGAATAAACCGAGAAATCGACTTTATTTTATACTATGTATAGTGATTATAGATTAAGAATTATTTAATAGGCCGTATAGAAAATATGAATGTAACATAAGTACTTACTTATACCCAAATCTGATAGTTTCGGAGAATTAAACATAATAGTCACTTTAATTGCATTGCCCCCACTCAATCTGCACAGCAATTTATTAATGAGTTTGCCTTTCGATTTTTGCTGGTCCTCACTAGAAGCTTGACGTTCCATCAACGCCTTGCTCACATCACTCTTTTTTATTTCCTGAACATTCTTTATCATAAACATACTGTCGCCCGTCATTATCGAGAGTTCCAATTGCAGATCGGCCTGGCAATCGCTCAAGAGAACGATATATTTCGTAAGCGACGTCTTCTCTTGAATAAGCGGGAAAGATATTTTGTTCACACCATCACATGACACAGCTTGTATTGAAGGCATTTTGATATCCACCTCGAGGCATCCCTTTTGTTCAAAATCACCATCAATCGATGCATCTTTTAAGTGGATCACAAAGGGAAGATTTGAATTAATTTCTATATTAGATGTGATATAGAGTGTGAATTTTTCTGTTTTGCCTGGAGATAAAAGCAAAGGCTGTCTAGGTAGTTCTACAGTCAAGTCTTTCCCTCCATTCGGTAAGCTCTCAAATTGAATTTTCGCTGTTAACCAAGTCTGTGTTAAAGTTGTAATTTCTATGACTACAGCTTCACTGACACCTGAAATTTATTTTAATCATGTTTTATATCTAAAATTACTACAAAAATTTAATAATTGTCTATATTAGAAATTAAAAGATAAATAAGAGTATTCTCTGATATTTTTTTAAATACTTTCAATGATAAGTTTATCCATACATACCTACATATCCTTCCACTGGTTTTGTTAGAATTTCAACCCATTGCTCTGAAAACAATATACAGTTTAGTGAACCAATAGTAACAGGATATTTCTGTTTAATTATGAAGAAATTATACCCCAAAGATTAGCAATATTAGCACAAAACATTAGACACAAATATAGAATTATATTAGTTAGGTGTTAATCCTGCATTCCATTGAGGCGAGGCCCACAAACCTTTAGCAAAGCGTTCTTCATTGAAATGTTTCTGTTGCATTACTTCGTGCCAATCTACAGACTTATCTAACTCTTTATAAACAACATTTGGGGAGGGTATGTGTGATGCGTTAGCCTCGCCTGAAAATAACTACTTATTATAACTACATAATAACTGCATAAACTTCAAATTGTATAAAAAGACCACTTGCAAAATGCAGAGTTATAAGCTATAAGATAAAAAGAATATTTAATGAACATAAATACATATTAACAATATGATGAAGGAGTGGTGACTACAATGAATTTCCAATGTGTAAAATTCTACACTAGAAGAAATTGATAGGTTTCGTAATCTATATATTATAGATATACTTTGTAATAAAGCTTTATGTGGAGGTGTTCCAATGTACTATAAATATGTATACATTTTATGGCTCATAATTTTTTTAAATAAAAGCATAAGATTTTAATGAAAGTCAGCCAACTAACACAACACACCAAATGGTACAAAAGATAATTAAATTATACCAAAATATTACCTTTGCTAGAATGTAATGGACTATTTGAAGATTTAAAGCTTCTATTTTCATGTACAGTAGTGAGGGTAGATTGACTCTTACTAGAAGGAGACTTGGATCTTGCCATTCTCGGTGTTCTAAGATTCCTTAATTCTACACTTTCTGCATCGAGAGAGTCTTTCGTAATTATCACAGAGGGAACATTTTTTTCATGTATTTTTAATTTATCTTGAGATATAACTGTCTTAACACTGCTTGAGGAACTAGCTGTTTCCATTTTCTTAGAGTCTATTAAATTTGTGACATACACTTCTTGGTTGTTCTGTTTGTTGTCAATTAAGTTCATTTGAAGCTCACTAAGCGGTTGTTTTCTGTTCATTTGTTTCATCTGATTATTCAGTTGCAGCATATCTGTTACACTTAAGTTTGATTGTCGGCCTAGAAATGAAAAATTTAATAATCCAGATAGAAAATATTTATAAATATTTAGATATAAAATTGAGACGCCCATTTAGTACATAAAACCGAAACAGAAGAAGAAATTTGATTATTGAGATGAGATCTCAATAAGAGAAGTTATTTTTGTTTTATTCAAATGGTGATGAAAAGCCACGTGTTTTTAAAAACAATCATTGGTGTAACTTAGGAATATTCTCATTTAAAAGTTTAATTTTGATTCATGCCAATGACACGCATATATAACATACTAGCTACGCACCGCGGTTTCACTCGCGTAAGTTCGTATCCCGTAGGAATATCGGGGTAAAAATTTGCCTATATGTTATTCTAGTTGTCCAGCTGTCTACATACCAAATTTCATTGCTATCGGTTCAGTAGTTTTTGCGTAAAAGAGCAACAAACACACACAAATATCCTTACAAACTTTCGTATTCATAATATTAGTAGGATAGGGCAGGCGAACAAGTGTAAATAATTAAAATAAGTAGAAACTCACGAATATAGTCAGCAATTTTAGAAATGCTTAAAGAATTCTCCAATGAACTTTCAGTTTCCTCTGTTGGTAACTTGAATGACGATTGTGCTTTGGTTTTCAAGGCATCTACAGCCTTAGGCAAAGGAATTGATACTTCTGCTTTCATTGTTGATTTATTTAGAGAAATCTCAGGTTCCAGGCCCTTATATATGCTTTTCTCAGATTTTAAGGAAGAAATAATCCTATTTTCTGTGGGTTTAGGTACAACATAGTTAAGTTCATTTGTATTTTTCGTGGCAGGATCATAGGTTTCGAAATTGATTGATTTCGGCTGTCTCACTGGGACACTGTCCAAACTGGGATCTATTTTGTATGTATTGTTTTGTTTATTTGGTGTGGCCTCCACATTCACATGTGATGATACTGAAATTAAAATTGGTACATTTGAAAAATTTAAACTGGAAGTATATTTTGAATTGAGTAGAGTTAGTATATTTGATGGCCCTGGGATGTTACTCTATTAATTATATAATCATTTATTATTTATCTTTTTTATTCCTCTTTTAATTAATAAACAATCTTACCTTCTGTAATACTTGGATTCATAGATCTGTCTGGACTATCTGTATTACCAAGTATGTTTACCAGCATTGGGCACTTATTCTTGAAGTAAGCTCCAACTGACATGTTTGAGTTACTCATTCTTAAAAGAAGAAATTGAAAAAAATTTTATTCTGTGTGACAATAATTAATAGAACCCTATATGTTATATATGCTTGTAATAATTTATAACACTGCTTTTTTCAAATACTTCTATTTCGACTGATTTTTATTTAATAATTATATATATATATATATATATATATATATATATATATATTAAATATTAGAAAGCTTCAATTAATATTGTAAATATAGATAGATACTACAGTATCGGACTTTAGGGATAAATACTTAACACATTAAAATATCTTACATGCTATCCTGAAAGTTGACTTCAGTACTTTGTTGAACAGGCATAGGTGCTTCTCTCATCACTAATGATGCTTCATCAGCAGTTAAGTCTCTCTGTAATATAACAACATGCAATTAATTGATAGTTTATTAATATGTTATTGTAGTAGTAATTCATGAAGTCATAAATAACATATTGTCATTCAACCAATGGATAATCCTCATGATGCTTCATTGTTTTTTTTTACTCTAAAAATTACCTTTCTTAAGAAAATAAAAACATATTTAAGTCAGAAACTATTTTTCATTGTTTCTAAAAGGGATGTCACCAAATTAAATATAAATCACTTTTTTATATAATTAGCCCATTGTTCTTTACTAAGCTACTGTGGCAGAATAATTTAAACTGATATATATACAATATTAAGCAATAAATAATAACCATAATATGGTAGGATTTGAGGGTTTCACATCTAAAATTCAAATCAGTCTTACTCATGTGAACTTATACATGTCTAAAAAATTTTATAGAAATATTAAAGCCACTTCATTTACTTACCTTACCATTAAATGAGTAATTTGTTGCAATGGAATGTCGCATCAAATCATTTATCTCCGAAGTCTGTCTATCCATATGACTTGTAATGCTATCCAGTGCAACAGAGTGGCGACCATAATCTTCGAAGAGCCTTGTCGCTCCCAATGGTGCAGGGTTGTGAAGGTCATCAGCACCAGTTGATCTTCCAGTCATCTCTCCGGGATTAAAAGCAGACTGAAATAATGATGTCAGACTATTTACTTACATGTATAGTTTTTATGTGAACAGCTATGATATTTCATATACTTAATTTATGCTAATATTATAAAGCTAATAAAGGACTAATCTCAGGAACAACTGGTCTGATTTGAAAAATTCTTTCAGTGTTAGATAGCCCATTTATTGAGGAAGGCTATAGTCTATATACGTAACACGGGAGAAGCAGGAGCGGACCGCTAGTAAATAATACATACCGATTTACTCAAAGACATATTTCCAATGCCGGATTCGCCAAAACCTGCAATTAAGTTAAAGATGATTTAATATAACGAATACAGTTGTTACAAAAACTTCTGAAAAACAATTACTGTACCTTGAACACGCTCTAGGTCCAAAATCCCTGAAGACGACTCACAGTTGGTTTTATTGAAGGGTGTATGGTTCGTTGCAATACTCCTGAATTAAGAAAGAACAATGATTTTAAAATCAAGAATTTTTTATTATTAAAACAATATGAAATACACTAAAAAGTACCGGTTTGTATCGTCATGGCTACTTTGTGCAATGCGTCTGGGCAAATTAAACGATTTGTCTTCTGCTAAATGTATCAATCTCTGTATTCTATTAGGCGTTAAATGATTATCCATTTTTCACAATGTACATCAATCGGGAACCTTATTACAAAATAACAACAGTTTACTTCTTAGCAAAAACCATACGACAATTAAAACTGTTGCGGTCGTTATTATTTGAATGTCGCCACTCGCCAAATGTCAAATATTTGAATTTTAATCAAAATCAAAACGACAGACATATGACCATTGACAGCTGATATTATCAGAAAATCCTTAAATGCATGCGCCACGAAAGAAATCTTCTTCGGATATTGTTATTATATTCAAATGCCCCAGAGCTGGGGTAAATAGATAATATCAAAATGGTTTAAGAAAACATCGCTTTCATACTTTGTCATCATCATCATATACAGTAAGTTCTATGAAGGTTTTCTGTTAGTTGTACCCAAGTCTAGTTGGCTGTTGGGTATGTTAATGGTGGTTTCTTTTGGCTAATCTCAAACTTATAACTCTTTTCACATCTTGTTTCCCTAGCTAGCGAGCATTAGAATTAAATAATACTGGCAACATTATTTTAAGTCTATGATATAAAATTAATAGGTAGGTAAGGAGGAAAATTTAATTTTGTCTAAAAAAGAATTAGATTCAATTAATTATTATAAAAGTAGGTTTAAACAGCTTAAATTTAGCGGACACTATGCATAGAAGACTAGGTAATTTAGGAACTATATAATAAATCTGATATAAAAGCGCATATTGATGTCTATATTCCTATTAATTGCTCTACTGTATTTTTCTGCTTCAACTACAGAGTAGTAATAATAGCTCTCGTCACTGTTGCTTGTGAAAAATCGTTTATATGGTAAAAGTTAAGATATTTTTCTAAATAAAGATAGGATGTAAAAAGAAAAAAATAAAAACAAGGTGTAATAAGTAAATGTGCATTTTATTTAGAAGCCCTGATGTGAGTGATATTGAATTATAGTAATTAGCTGGAGTTTGGTCCTGTCAATGGCAAAGCATTTATCTCTTTATTAAGTCTTATTTGTTCATTGATTGCCCGCCAAGCATCCTCTTTTTCCTTTTTCGTAATTGGTCTTTTCTTCTGCTTAGCGGCCACCATCTTTTTATAAATATCAATGCATTCCATATCTACTTGATCTAACTGTTTCTTCAAATTAAGTCTTATCATCTCCTGTTTGCATAGGCCTATTAAATTTTTCAAGTTTCTGCAATTTTCCTTTCTAACTGCAGTTAATTCAGTTTGACATTTCTTTATTTCAGCCAGTATTTCATCATCTGCTGGATTAGTTAGAGGAGGCAAATCTTCTGGGTCCAAAATACCTTGTTCAACTAATTCTTTTCTTAAACATTTTTCCAAAGTCAAGGAATTTTTGTAACTGTTTTTTGTGGTTGCAGATTGTTTTACTTTAATATCTGGCATTTCATATGACATGACATTTTCTTCCATTAGGGCTGAGACAAGTCTCTGTGTGAGAGGGCCTGTGATCATGTTTTCTGAATTCTTTTCAATTTTTTTCCGCATATTTGATGCATCAGGTGATAACCCAGATGACTTTTTATTTGGATTTGAAGCATTTTGATCTTCAGATATATGTTCATCCGCCCATACTTCCGAGTAATGCCTTCCCAAAGGCGGAATTGGAGGCAGTGTTGTATTACTGCTTTGGACAAGAAGCGATTCCAAAAATTTTATGTCATCCATTGTGACAGGAGCACAATATGGATCAACAGAAGTCCAAAATTTGTAAGGAATATTATTCTTTGGTAATGCCAGTTGAGACATCTCTAGTTTAACAGAATTATCGGAATTATTTGCTTGGTCATTAGAATATGCATGTGATGCCCCTGATGAGGGGTTACTGTAGTTCTTAAACTTTGGCATTTTAGGTTGATTAGATTTTTTTGCATAATCTTTGGTCTTGACCAGTTTGTCATCAGGAAATTTCCTTTTGCCAGGATACTGAAGCTGCTTACCAGCCGCTTTATTTTTTTTCTCGCGTTTTGATTCATTGGTATCTATACTTTCTATTTCTCCTTGGAAATAACGAATGCGCAAGGCAGTGTTACATAGCAAAGTTTCAAGTTCTAATTGTAGTGCGTCCAATTCATCCATCCCGATAGGTTCGTCTGCGGATCTTGCAGCAATAGTAGCAAGTCTTGGTAAAGTTACAGGATT
This sequence comes from Zerene cesonia, assembly GCF_012273895.1. Taxonomy (NCBI): domain Eukaryota; kingdom Metazoa; phylum Arthropoda; class Insecta; order Lepidoptera; family Pieridae; genus Zerene; species Zerene cesonia. The sequence goes on along the minus strand of NC_052106.1, from coordinate 5,304,575 downwards.
GTCTTGTTGACGAATATAAGGTATTGGACAAATTTCCATTTTCGTTTTCCCCACAGATACGGAGCCTGGTATTTTCGCAGGTTTGGTGTAAGGAGATAAACCTGGGCTAGCCGGTTTTCCATTATCATGTCCCTTCGTCGCCAGTCTCCCTTTACTATTATGATGCATTCTTTTACCTAACATTTTGCCAATTTAATTTACCCGCGTAAATAAACATACACATAAATACCATAAGTATAGGTATATGAAAGGATGCCCTTACACTATAACAAAAGAAACATTACCGGGAATTAGTAACTTTATAGATTTTTTTAAACTTATCACTTTCATATGCTGAAGTATAAAAACATAACACATAGATTGTTTACAGTTCGAAAACACTAAATGCAAACGCCAAACCCAAAAATGAACAAAATGGCGATTGGCGATTATAAACCAATGACAACGCTTTCTGGTAAACGCAAGGTCAGAGACAAAAGAAACGTAGAACTTTTCGCGTACCCATTCAATACATAATATCATGGAAACAGCGTAGTGATAAAGAAATATTACAATAATCTATTTTTCCATATCTCGCAACTATTTCGCCATATTTCGCAAGCTGACAAACAGAAGAGTAACATAGTATATGCAGAAAGTATTTTATATGAAATCCCAAATGTACGGCATAACGTATAAGCATACTTCCAAACGAAATTAATATCTAGAGACACGAATTTTTCTATCAATTATCTAACTTTGGTATTATTAAAATTTTTGAAATTTGTGTTTTCGCCCAACTTTGCATTGCTCAATAAAGGTTTGGTGAACCGGGCATGAATATCTCCCTTTAGTGTAAACATACGAGGATGGCAATATTACGTGATTATGTCATAGTGTATTGCAGACGGGGCAAAGTACTCGAATGGCGTGAAGTCGTAAAGTGTGAACTGTTCGTGTTATTTGAACTGTAAATTAGTGTGAAGTTCTTCAAAAGTATTAGTTGGAGAATAAGACACAAATGTCAACTACGAAACATAACAATGTTTACAAAATAATGAAACGGCTTTTGTAGCGATAATTGCAGGATTTTCCAACAGTCTTTAAAGGCGTCTTCTTGGAACATGGAAGACTTAACGATTCCATGCCCTTTTTGTTGTAATTCTACGTTCAGCTCTAAAGAAGCTTTAGTTGATCATTTATCCCACATCGTCGAAAGATTAGTATGCCCAATATGCAAAAACAGTATTTCATCTTTAGATAGTCTTATAACACATTTAAAGTATGATAATTGTATAGAAACTATACTAATATGCCAATACACAAATGACAATAGTAATAAAATAGAGCAAACTGATGTTAATTTGGAATTTGAGGAAAATGGTAAGCTTTAAAAATTGTTTACATATTATTTGATATTTTGATGAAAATTAACAGTTATTCTTGTTTAATTTTAGAACATGTCGAACAAAATGAGAACTGTATAGAAAACAATTCAGAAGACATTTCTGAAGTAAGTAAAATATATTCAGAGTTTTTAAACAAACATATAAAAACGCAAGACATAAAGCTTCTCAAAGAAAATGGAAATAGATATTTACTTGTTACAAACAATGACTCGGTCATCAATGAAGGAGCGACACTAGTATCAAAGCAAAATAATGACGGAACTATTTCCTTCAGTATTCAAGGTATCTTTTATCAACCCTCAATCAATATGATATACATGTTATTATTGTTTTTCAGAGTTTTCAATTTTCTATTCTTTCACATTTTTAAAATCAACTTGATATTAAATAAACTCTTGAAATTGATCTCTTATTAATCTAGTTATCTTAGTATTTGGAGATATTTAGTTATTCTATTCTATAGTTTACTATTTCACTAGGCAATCAGCCTACATATAAAAAAAACTAACCATAATACCTCTACTGACACAAAATGAAATTACAGTTTATAAGCATATGAATTATGCATTTCAAATCATATGATGTATGTATTAGATCTATGTGTCATCAGATATATAACTATTTGAACATTTATTTCAAGATCCCAATGTGTCAGAAGGTCACGATTTAGGCGAAATTGAAGATACAGATCCCAAAACAGAGAATCAGAACCAACTGGATTTGGATAATGGAGAAAATATTGAAGAAATGTACAGCTGCAATACGTGTGGTGTTTCATTTACATCCGTGATGGATCATATACAAAATTACCACAACGATCAGGATGTTGTTGTTGAGGTTTCTATCTTCATAATACTTATACATTCCATAGATTTTATTTCTTTGCTAGAAATGACTGTGTCTCACTTAACAGAAAGATACAATTAGTGGTCCTTTACAGTTATTTTAAACAATTTTTTTTTTCTGTACATGGCTTTAATTTCAAAAAATCCTTAGGGGTCATTCGTAAATAACATCACAATTAAATAGTGGGGGAAGGTGGAGGGTATTTTTTTACAAAATATGACATTATGTGACAGGGACTAAAACATAAAATTTGTGTGATGTAACTTATGGATGCTTAGTACTCATGTTCAAATTATTAGAGCTATGTAATTCTTCATCTCATTGTATATAATATTCAACCTATTCGAGTGCATTATCTCTCTTTACTTACAGGAACCACTAGAGGATGGTAATACAGATACAGTGGCTGTGCAATATGAATCGGTGCCAGAGGAAGAGGCTGTGGTTGAGAAGCAGGCTTCGCGGAGAATGATCACAGACACAGGCGATATTATTGAGGAACCTCTTAAACATCCGGGTAATTATTATGAGCTTAATATTATACAATTAGTACTTAAGATAGTTACCAAAATCATACTGTTAATATGACTGTTGTTTCGCTCGTAACTTACATTTTTATCAGCTAGCCTTTGTCCGTGGATAAGAAATTTATCTATAGAATTGTCAAATTTATCTATAGAAATGTCCGTGGATAAGAAATTTATCTTAGAATAGTGACTTTATAAATCTCCTTTAAGCTAATAAAATCGAAAGAATACATAAAATTCGATCGCTGCATGAGGATCATGGGTAGCTTAGAGGACAGGCGTTGTTGCATTACGGCTAAGGATGCGGATACGATTCCCGCCTGATGATCGAATTATTTATTCTCTTTCGAAAACTTTCATATCAAATTTGAATTTTGAATTTTGAATTTTGTTTGTAAGATTTATCATTATTTTCCCCTCAAAGCCAAACCACGATCAGTCTTGATAGTTGTTAGATATT
>NC_052106.1:5295459-5300354 GCF_012273895.1 Zerene cesonia | reverse complement strand
TAAAGCCAACAGAAGCTGTAAAGCAGTCATAAGCTTAATGCCGGTCAAGTGTCTGGCTCGTTGCCGGCCAAACGCCCATTTGTTGGCATTGTCCACGGTAGTTATCACTAATCTACCCCTGTAACCTATGTTTTCGTGACAGCGATCGAGTAATTCGCATCCATCTATTCATTAATTAAACCGATAAATGATCACTATTTCCGTATTTTACGTCATGGTACATGGTGATCAAATGATACGAATTGCTTTATTGTTCAAGTATGTATACGAGAAGACAAAAAGTCCGAATAGTCACATTTGACTAATAATGGAACCATGTTTTGTTTTATCGTATTTGCTTCTTTGTGAACTGTATACCTACGTACACAGTAATTAAATCACGTGAATCACGTCAAGGATAATATGACTCGTTTTAAATAATCACTCTAAGAAACGTTTACATGTACAAGATACAATTTGTAATATAGCTGAATGTTTATTTGTTTAAGAATACAAATAATCTGAATAATCAAGATATACACAGTCGGTTATAGCGCGGCTCGAGGAAAGCATGCCATACGGCCGTATGCATTTTCGCAGCGCGTAACAACGTATACTGTAAGTAGATGTGGGCACAATATTTACAGTGAGGTGTGTAGCGAATGTTCGTCATTTGTCTAGTTCATTGTTCGAGCGCGTTGGCACACGCTAATGTAGTCGGCCTAGCAACGCTCGATTCCATTCACCTCTCACCGAGCGTGAACGGTTATGTTGAATGCTGCCGCACCCGGTCTTACATTTACTAGAACATATTCCAATTTTATACTTATCCATCGCCTCGACCGATATCACTTGCGAGCCGATAGGTTTCCCACGATATAAATCATGATATGAGTCATCGACCTTTTTTTACAATCAGCTTCAAAGAATTGACTTACTTCATCATCAAATTATGCTGCGATTTATAATTATTCAATTCATAATAGTTAGTATACGTGATATTAAAAAATTTGTGTAAAAATTGATAATACTATAATTTGTAACCAAAATGCGTATCTCACGTGTCATTTGTCTGTTTATTTACCGCCCGCCATGTGAACTCTAAAGTAATCTTCGATTATCGGCGGAATACTAATAGCTCTTTCGTTCACTTAGACTTCACAAGGTATTTAATACACATTATCAAAGTGAATAGTGATCGTTCAATGTTGTCAAGGAAAAAACTAATGTTGACTTAAAGAATACCGCACGTTTTGGTCGAAGAAGTTTGCAGTCACGATTGAGGCGTGAATGTTCCCTACATTCACTACCTTTCACTTCCCGCTTTTATTATACCGCTTTGGGCGACCGGAGGCGGCCTTGTACCTCGCATGCTCAGTAAGCGTCCCTTCTCGTCGTATAATTTACACCAATTCCAACATAGATGACATTGTACGCCGGAGTAGTCTCGAAGGACCAATTAATAGAAACCATGTGCAGAAATTCAATGCGTCGTTTGTAACATTTGGAAGCGATTTCCTGCTGTCACGTTTATAGATTTTGTTTGCAATTACGTTCTCTGACATCATAGTGGACGCAAAAACAGTCCGAAGTAAAACGAAGTTATTATAGATGTGGTTTTGTAGATAATGTTCGCATGTGTTAGAAGCTCGCCCCAGGGCCACGGTAACCTTGGCTTTTGAACGGCGACTTTCACGGTTAGACGGCCGCTTGTTACATAAGATGAGCGCTCGATACTGATGCGGAGACGCCCGTCGCCAGCATCTGCTGTGATGTCATTGTAACCATTCACTTAACACTGCTAAACCGGTTTATCAAACTTGATGCTTTAAAAACTGTTTTAGTTTTAAAATACTCAGCGTTTAAAGCAACTTGTTATTACTGTAAAGTAATTAATGACTAGATACTTCTAATAACTTTTATACTCGATATTATTTTAGTGTTATCTTTTCAGTAAAAAACAAATGGCATAATTATTCTAGACAGTAAACAAAAGTTCTTTAATTTTACACTGAAAATTATATTAAAAGCCGTAAAGTTATGGAATTCTGACGGTGAATCCGTGAGGTATTTCTTCAAATATCTTACGAGAAAAGAGGATCATTGTCGCAGAAGCATTATTAGCGTACCGTTAATTTTGGAGTTGACACTAATAAAATATTTAAACATGATTATGATACTTTGGCACAAACCAAACATTTTTTGATAACATCAAAAATATAATTTCAGGTACAAGAGCGGGGAGCGCTCAGTGAGGAGCGGGGGCGGCGGCGGCGCGGAGGAGGCGCGGCGCGGCGGCCTCAAGGCGCTGCCGAAGCGCGCCCGCACTCGCTGCAGGGGCATGAACATGGGGCAAAAGCTCTCCGGCAGTGTCAAGTCGGTGTCGCGCGAGTGCCCGGCTCCGTTCAAAGCGGTGGTAGCTCGCGAACTCGCCCCAGAGCCGCCGAGGCCAGCGCGGCTCGACGCCTTGTTGGATGCGCCGCCCGCGCATCCCGACACGCAAGTCAAACATGCGTGGAATCCAGATGACAGGTGATTGCTTTCAATATTGACAATTTGCGACTTGGAAAGCGCACGCAAAAAAGAGTTGATAAGTTCCGTCGCCGTTGAAAGATACATGCAAAAAACTCTTTGAGCTTAATGTTTCCAATCCAAAAATATTGCAATCTGTTAAAAATGTTCATAACTGTGTAGGAAAAAATTCTTCACGTTAACTAGAGTAGGATTTTTATCTCTTCATCAACTGCTTCTGAGTAACAAAGAGAGTTAAGCCGAAACACATTTAAGCGGATATTTGTATTGACTTAAAGAACAAACACTCCGAGTTACATCCCCTGCATTCGTGAACAACTTTCTAACATACTCGTACATAGGTATTATTTACACGGAGTTTGCGCCTGTATGTATGTATGTGTTAAAGTTTTCAATTTGAACATTTTAAAGCATTAATGCTGTATTGCTTGGCCACGTATTGTATTCTTGTTTCTTTTTTTTTTAACTTGTTCCAGACTTCTTGTTTTATTCATATGGTTAATAATTGGAAACTTAAATGTTATATAAATACGAGATCCAGTACTAGTTCAGGAAACTAAAATTGAACAACCCATTATTCTTTATACCTTCACAAATACGTATGTCCTTGTCGTTTGCCATTTAGCAACCAATTCTCCTCATACGTTTCGTATTTGGCAGCACAAGGTTGTATTATCGATAAAGTCGTAGGTCAATAGGTCTTCACTTGTAATTAATGCAACTTAACGACAATTTAACGGAAATATTTAGATTTCATTATAATCATTATGTAATAAGCAAATTAAATCTAAATTTATGTCAGAAAATAAATAATATTATTTATGTATATCATGCAAAATATTATCAATCGATTATTGATTTGCATAGTCCATATGGCTCTCTAATCCGTTTATCCTCAGCATTCATAGAACAACAGCAATGGAAAGAAATGTAACAATCCCCATAAGATTTCCCTCGTAACAATGTTAATCAGCGTAACCCAATAATAAGGAGCATTTAATCAATTCCAGATCATTAAACATATTCGTGAAAGAAGAGGATGCGTTAACGTTCCACCGGCACCCGGTCGCGCAGAGTACGGACTGTATCCGCGGGCGGGTGGGGTACTCCCGCGGGCTGCACTGCTGGGAGGTCGTGTGGCCGGCGCGGCAGCGCGGCACGCACGCGGTGGTGGGCGTGGCCACGTCGCACGCGCCGCTGCATTCAGTTGGCTACCAGAGCCTGGTCGGCGCGACAGACCAGAGCTGGGGATGGGATCTCGGAAGAAATAAGGTCAGTTTTGAAGTATGAAATTTGATTGGATGCGCCGTCTGCATATAACATACTTACACACTTTCAATAAACTGTCTTTTTAATTATTTTCTAATTTGAGACTTTTCATGGGAATTGTGCTCAGGCTCACTATAATATGGATATATAATAAGCGTTCAGAACTTTAAATATTTTATTTCATAAGGAGATTTTTTTTAGAGAGTCAATTATGATTGTCTCTGAAGGTACTTGATAAAGTGCTCTACTTCGTTTGAATAAAATAGATAAAATGTATGTGTGTGATAATCTGAGAACAGTAGTGCAATAAAGCGACATTATGCTTCCAGGTGTACCACAACGCGAAGGGTACGGGCGGCGGGGGCAGCACGTACCCGGCGCTGCTGCGGCCGGACGAGCAGTTCCTGGTGCCGGACCGGCTGCTCGTTGTGCTCGACATGGACGAGGGCACGCTGGCCTTCTGCGCCGACGGCCGCTACCTCGGCGTGGCGGCGCGCGGCCTGCGCGGCAAGACGCTCTACCCCATCGTGTCCGCCGTCTGGGGGCACGCCGAGATCACCATGAAGTACATCGGCGGCCTCGACCGTGAGTCGCGTTTTTATATGTATCTTGCCTTTTTAAAGTTCATTTTTACAATGATAAAGCTGTTTCCTCATTACATAATAACTGTAGAAAGACAAAACTCGCTATTTCAAAGTAAAAAGCTCGCCAATCGCATACGTGTAACATCCGCTCCTCTCGCAGCCGAGCCACTGCCGCTGATGGAGCTGTGCCGGCGCGTGATCCGGCAGCGCGTGGGGCGCGCGCGGCTCCGCGCGGCGGCGTCGCGGCTGGCGCTGCCGCCCGCGCTCTCCGCCTACCTGCTGTACCGGGCGCCCTAGCCGCGCCCGCGCCGCCCGCACCGCCGCTCCGCCGCCTGCTGAGGTAAACCCGCGCCCCCGCGCCTCGCGCCCCGCGCCCCCGCGCCCCCGCGACCTCCAACCGGATCCGTGACGCGCACACGCAAACGTTATATGTAAACTCGTACTTGCGTGCATGTGATTTGTGACGCACTAGCAAGCGTGACGCGTGACACTCGCAAACGTGGTACGTGGGACACATTCGCAAACGTGGTA
>NC_052106.1:5292059-5294459 GCF_012273895.1 Zerene cesonia | reverse complement strand
GGGCGTTTGGCCGGCAACGAGCCAGACACTTGACCGGCATTAAGCTTATGACTGCTTTACAGCTTCTGTTGGCTTTATGGAGGCATGCCTTTATGTTTATGGCAATTTAGCCATAATACGAAGATAAATTACGTCGAGTATCGATTAATCTGCGTGTGGTATATTGAAATTAAGATACATCATGAAAGTGAACTACTTAGTGTAGTTAAACATTAAACGCAGAAAAAGGCTGACAATGACATAATTGGATTGTAAAAGCTATAGTCGCCGAGCTCGTTATAGTCGAATAAATTTTGATTGGCAACAAGGCAACGTTTAATTCGCAACACAAATAAAAACAACACGCCCAGCCGAAATTGAAACGTCCCGAAACTCAATTGAATACAGACGAGAACAGTGAGGAGGATTTATTATTAATTGGATCATAGACAATGCATAATTCATGATTTATAATTAAATATTTTCAAACGTTAAAGGTACTTACATGGTAAATACATATGTATTAATATGCATTAATTAATGTTTAAAATTAACATTAAAACAACATTTTACAGGGATGCAGAATAGCATAAATTTTTGCTATTACTTTAATCAACGTCTAAAGCATCGTATATCGAGTTAGTTAGTTGTAGCATAGTGTGCTTTTTCATATTTTACATATAAAATTAGTTGGTACATTGGGTTTTATATATGTAAATATTAGTTATACCTAGTTTAATATTAATAATAGTTTAATGTGTAAACAATGACCTCTATAACGCAAGTCCAACCTAGCAGTTTAGACCTGTATTTTAGGGGGTTATTCGGCCGTCCATATGTGGAGTTTAATTATCTATAATGATACTTATAGTACTATACGTAGTAGTTATAGGCAAAGTACTATAGCTACATACCTATGAAGCTATAGTACTTTGCTTCGTTTACAGATACAAGTGACGAGATGGAACGAAAACAAACGCAAAATTTTTGTGAGAGTTCCCGTCTTCACGATAGTCGTGATAAAATTATTAGTAGTTAAATATTACACAATATTATTTCATCCTATTATATAAATTATAACACATTAAATTGTACGTATACGATCTACTTAGCACAGTTCCATCCAGAACACACGGCGGTGTCTCTAACAATAAGACTTAGTAGAATAGTTGGCATTACACTAACTACTTCCGCAACACTGTGCTGCGTTAGCTTTTCAAGTGTTTTGTTACATCACACTCACAATAATTGTTAACGAAGAAATTATGTCATTTAATAATACTTTTAATACATTAGAAATGTTTAATATATTGTATTTAAATGTATAACGTCTTGTCTGCTAATAAGTATACACGTATCTAAGTTATCAGAATTCAGGAAATTATGAATATGTACCAAACAAAAATTACGTGTTGAATATAGGTTTTTAAATTAATTCATAACAAAATTACAACACAAAAACATAATAAACTCTATAACTGTTATACTAAATAATCTGTTTAACACTTGCAAATTAAAATTCACAGGTGTGGAGGAGGTTTTAAAGTTGAATTGCATAAAGTGCTGTAGAACATTTCACATTATTCGAAACGTCCGGAGAAAGTGCCGACTCAAGGGTCGTCTTACGAAAGATTTCAACTTTGCTCCGGCCCCGTTTGTGTACATTAGTGTTACGAAAACTCAGTCCGTTTAAATATTTGGATGTGGGATGATTCTTTAGCTAATTTGAAAACAGATTACTGATTAATTATATATTTCAATTATTGCATGTTTCTAAAGTACCTATTTTTTAACATTCTGTATTTTTTCGAATTATTATAAACTTTTGATTTAAATTCAGAGCAACGACATAATAATAGCAAATGTGTGTAGGAGTTATTATTGCCATCGCTAAACCCTTTATCTTCTAAAGTTCTAATTCAAAATTTTGATAAACTTCATAATCTAATTTGAGAAGATAAGCTACATATAATGTTATGAAAGTCCATGAATAATATACGAATCGAAATATTAGTCTCTTATATGAAGGTAGTCCTTTCTCAAATATAAATATATAAAATAAATTTAATAAAGTTTTAAATAGTATAACGTTCACTATTTAAATATCAAAGCCTAAACAACTTTCCCTATACATGTCCCTTTTTAATAACAATTAAATAATTGCTAGGGCGTGTCACAGCAACCTTGTGTCAGTTGCCGAGTTTCAACAGAGCCTTGTGTCAAGGAAAAGCCTACTTAGCGGTTTCCCTGGCCCTGAACAGACCTATGCGAAGTTGTTTTTTTTTTGCGAATACTTTACTGCGTGTACAAAGGCAAGTTTCGTCAAATTATATATTATATTATTATTTTTGTGGGAGTCGAGCACGCTTCGGCACGAATTGGGCCAGCTCGCACCGGGGAAGTACCACACCCCCACAGAAA
>NC_052106.1:5266241-5291059 GCF_012273895.1 Zerene cesonia | reverse complement strand
GGGCGTTTGGCCGGCAACGAGCCAGACACTTGACCGGCATTAAGCTTATGACTGCTTTACAGCTTCTGTTGGCTTTATGGAGGCATGCCTTTATGTTTATGGCAATTTAGCCATAATACGAAGATAAATTACGTCGAGTATCGATTAATCTGCGTGTGGTATATTGAAATTAAGATACATCATGAAAGTGAACTACTTAGTGTAGTTAAACATTAAACGCAGAAAAAGGCTGACAATGACATAATTGGATTGTAAAAGCTATAGTCGCCGAGCTCGTTATAGTCGAATAAATTTTGATTGGCAACAAGGCAACGTTTAATTCGCAACACAAATAAAAACAACACGCCCAGCCGAAATTGAAACGTCCCGAAACTCAATTGAATACAGACGAGAACAGTGAGGAGGATTTATTATTAATTGGATCATAGACAATGCATAATTCATGATTTATAATTAAATATTTTCAAACGTTAAAGGTACTTACATGGTAAATACATATGTATTAATATGCATTAATTAATGTTTAAAATTAACATTAAAACAACATTTTACAGGGATGCAGAATAGCATAAATTTTTGCTATTACTTTAATCAACGTCTAAAGCATCGTATATCGAGTTAGTTAGTTGTAGCATAGTGTGCTTTTTCATATTTTACATCTAAAATTAGTTGGTACATTGGGTTTTATATATGTAAATATTAGTTATACCTAGTTTAATATTAATAATAGTTTAATGTGTAAACAATGACCTCTATAACGCAAGTCCAACCTAGCAGTTTAGACCTGTATTTTAGGGGGTTATTCGGCCGTCCATATGTGGAGTTTAATTATCTATAATGATACTTATAGTACTATACGTAGTAGTTTTAAGCAAAGTACTATAGCTACATACCTATGAAGCTATAGTACTTTGCTTCGTTTACAGATACAAGTGACGAGATGGAACAAAAACAAACGCAAAATTTTTGTGAGAGTTCCCGTCTACACGCTAGTTGTGATGAAAATTTGATAAATTTATTAGTAGTTAAATATTACACAAAATTATTTCATCCTATTATATAAATTATAACACATTAAATTGTACGTATACGATCTACTTAGCACAGTTCCATCCAGAACACACGGCGGTGTCTCTAACAATAAGACTTAGTAGAATAGTTGGCATTACACTAACTACTTCCGCAACACTGTGCCGCGTTAGCTTTTCAAGTGTTTTGTTACATCACACTCACAATAATTGTTAACGAAGAAATTATGTCATTTAATAATACTTTTAATACATTAGAAATGTTTCATATATTGTATTTAAATGTATAGCGTCTTGTCTGCTAATAAGCATACGCGTATCTAAGTTATCAGAATTCAGGAAATTATGAATATGTACCAAACAAAAATTACGTGTTGAATATAGGTTTTTTAATTAATTCATAACAAAATTACAACACAAAAACATAATAAACTCTATAACTGTTATACTAAATAATCTGTTTAACACTTGCAAATAAATATAAGCCGCATCTAGGTCAGATTACTGCAATGCACGAAAACTGAAAGCGATAAATTTTCACAGGTTTAAAGTTCACAGGTGTGGAGGAGGTTTTAAAGTTGAATTGCATAAAGTGCTGTAGAACATTTCACATTATTCGAAACGTCCGGAGAAAGTGCCGACTCAAGGGTCGTCTTACGAAAGACTTCAACTTTGCTCCGGCCCCGTTTGTGTACATTAGTGTTACGAAAACTCAGTCCGTTTAAATGTTTGGATGTGGGATGATTCTTTAGCTAATTTGAAAACAGATTATTGATTAATTATATATTTCAATTATTGCATGTTTCTAAAGTACCTATTTTTTAACATTCTATAATTTTTCGAATGATTATAAACTTTTCATTTAAATTCAGAGCAACGACATAATAATAGCAAATGTGTGTAGGAGTTATTATTGCCATCGCTAAACCCTTTATCTTCTAAAGTTCTAATTCAAAATTTTGATAAACTTCATAATCTAATTTGAGAAGATAAGCTACATATAATGTTATGAAAGTCCATGAATAATATACGAATCGAAATAATAGAATCTCTTATATGAAGGTAGTCCTTTCTCAAATATAAATATATAAAAGAAATTTAATAAAGTTTTAAATAGTATAACGTTCACTATTTAAATATCAAAGCCTAAACAACTTTCCCTATACATGTCCCTTTTTAATAACAATTAAATAATTGCTAGGGCGTGTCACAGCAACCTTGTGTCAGTTGCCGAGTTTCAACAGAGCCTTGTGTCAAGGAAAAGCCTACTTAGCGGTTTCCCTGGCCCTGAACAGACCTATGCGAAGTTGTTTTTTTTTTGCGAATACTTTACTGCGTGTACAAATGCAAGTTTCGTCAAATTATATATATCCATATTTGATTGGGTACGAAACCTGGATCTAGTCAGGTTTTTGAGAATCGATTTTCGAATTTTTGAATTCCAATTTTTGAGAAATAAAAATTGTTTTTTGAGAATATGAGTTCTTATAACTTTTGAAAAATATTGCACAGAAGTTGAAACTTAGGAATTTCATGTCTTACAGCTGTAGAGTTTCATGTCTGGCAGGCATATTGCATGTGCTTTGTATATAAAAAAAAATTACCAATAGAGTTTGGTACCTCTATGATACGATAATTTAAAAGTGCTGCTAGATGAAGTATTATAAATAAATGTTTGACTTAAAATTATGTACTGTATATCATTGAGGTAGGTATATATTTAGTTGTAAACAACCTTTATCACGTGAACCTTATTAACGTTTCGTTTAAATTATAAATTCTAGTATTTATGCCAAGCAAATGGAGGTCTTTTGAACGTACCTCTTGTCAGTTAAACTGCATTTTTGACCTTGGCCTGAGCAATTATATGAACGTCTTCATGGCACACGTTTAAAAGATCAAAATATACATTTTGTACATTTTTTTTCTTGTGTGAAACATTTACTGTGAATAAAATTTTATTTGATGTCATATAGCCAGGCACTTAGATTATGAATGTACGTACACACGTATCAAGTTCAATGTATAGATAACAAACAACAAAATAGTGATTGTTCGAGATGATGTTTTGTTTTATAAGCCCTCGATATGAGGTGTTGCGGGTGGTCCGCATGTTACATAGCTTGTGACGTCGCTTTGTAATGACAACTCGCAATGGCGAGTGATATGCTTATTTAACTCGTTTGTTAAATCGTTCCTACGCTAATTACAATGGCTTAGTAAATGTTTTACGTATTCTCTACGTATATATTAGAACGTATAAATATTATATAGTTTTCATTTACGTTCAAGGTGCCGTTAAGTTACCTCAAAAGGCTTACACGTGTCATAAAGGAATGAATCAATCAACACAATAAAACTGCTTTAAAGGATATCGATCAACTTCGTGTAACTAACAATTTGATACAAAAAGTATAAACATTAATCATTGTGATGAATTCTTGGGATAGCATACATGTGAGATGACAGTGAATCGGATAGATGTTATGATATGAGTAATAGGTAATGTTTATGTAAGTTTGTTCTGCGCCTGCGCCGCCGGTAGCCGGGGGCCTTGACTGCAATGCGCGTACGCCGTAGCGTGTCAAGGGAGCGCTGCTTTCGCTGCCACGCCTGTAGGGAACCTACATAAACAGCCGATTGGTGACAACTATGGTATGGATATACGAAATAAAAAAAGAAAATGAATAAAACTGCCTACTTTTTCAAGGATATTTAGTTTCTCTGAGTATTAAACAATGCGGGTGTTAAATAAAATCAATGAAGTTATTCACTATAGTTTCAATTGGCTTATGAGGATTATTTGTGTCCCCTTTACACTACTCCATTATTATCAGTCTCACAGTGTACACGTAATCACAATCTCTTAGTACTTATGCAAACACCTTATCTGAAATGTAAAGCAGAAAAAAAAAGACATCATCAATCGGTCCGTAAATTGAAAAGCGCAACGTGAATTCTAAATGTTCAGTTGCTAAAACGGTGGAAAAAAAAAACTTAAACAGGGAAATAAAACTTTGACAATGTGAAGGAGAAACTGGGTCATTGAGTGTTTGGCTGAACATTGGCGCACAATAGGTTATAACAACAGACCGAAGGTAAAAACAATTTAAACACGACCTCCGCGTCGGGGTATTATTGTGTGCAGGCTCGCTAGGCACTGAACGCACTGCGTCGGGCGAAATATCCCATCCATATGTTTGTGCATCGATATGCTTCGTACGTGATTAGATGTAAAGAGATTTCACCTTGTGCACGTTGTTCGTTTTGTGGCTAATTGGCGCCTACTTACGGCGCAAACGGCATTTGCATAATGAGTCGTATGACGGTTTACGACGTACGACAGAAATGCTGTAGAGCTTAATATCAGATTAATTTTAAAACGTGTTCTTTGACATAGCATAGGAACCTACCTCATAATACTGATTTCTATGGATATTATATAATGGGTATTTCACAAAATCTTATAAAATATACCTAAGGTCTGTTCAACTCAGAATAGGTATACACAGAATATAAACATGTTAAATAAATCTAGTTGGTTTGACGACTTTTAACTCTAAAAAACATTACCAATATTCGTTTACAATTTTTATGTAAATGTCTAAATTTTAATTTCAAGGGCTCACCTCAGATTCAGCTATTCGTCAGAATATTACTGTCAAAATATTAAACGAGCAAAATAATATGCCTAATAGATTTTCTATGCAGTCTTGGTTTTCAGCTGTACTGTCGTTAAATAAATGAGAATAATCATTATTATCAATGTTTCAAAATCTGTAGATGAATGAGTTATTATTAAATATTATAATTATAGTGTTATTTCTTACAGGTATAGTCGTGAACACCAGCTGGTCTTGGATTATGTTTAAAATGAATCAATTAGTGTTGTTGTAAATTATAAATACTAATGGTAGGTATCAAAATATGTGAAATAACACCACACCGTGTAGAATAGTTTAACAATATTTAGTTCCCTTAAATAGGAGGCCTGCGATAGTAATTTAAAAACAACCCCTGCAATTCTTGTCTGATTTTGGGTAAAACCAATGAAAGTGCTACAGGCCTGAATTATTCATGCACTTTGTACCTTAGTCGTTATGTGGCAATTCAATATAAGGTATTCTTTGGAGGAACTTCGTTTTCAATTTATAAAACGTTCACATTTGCAAGAACTATTGCTGCTGTAAGATAAATATTTACACCAATTGATTTTTTTAATTAAATGTTTTGTTTATAAAAAATATCCACGAATATAATGCAAAATAAAGTAGCTATTTACTGTTAAAAATTCCTCAAATATTATGAATATAATAGACTGACGGGAGAAAGATTTACGTAGTTAACAAGGAGTTATTATCAATTATTTGAATTTGTCTGATCAATGAATATTACTTACACTGGTCGTTGCAGTTTAAATAACAACCCGAATTGATTGTGACTTTCTTCTGCAAATATTAATTTGCATTATATATTTTTTTAATTCAAATTAGTATTATATTATATATTGTTTGAAATCTCAAATAATGAAACTGGGCTATCGTCAATTCCATGCCAGTTGTTACAGAGTGAGGATCGTGTGATGGCGGTGTAAAAAAAGAAACTAAAAGTGAGCGATTGTTTCATTCGTTTTCTTTGTGGTCGATGCAATACGTCTGGGCTGGAAACCGGTACCGCAGTGGTCGGATGAGCCTCGCGAGTATCGACCATCACGTAAACTTTACACGAAAATTACATTCTTTTGTGTGTTTTCTCAGTTGAACGCCATGGATTTTATTATGACGACCGACAAATCATTCGTTTTATAAGTAACGTTTACATAAAATCGACCGTTTGCTTAAGAGTGAGACGTAAGTATAAATGTGTCATACACACAGGCAAAAAAATGTATTAGGCAGAACGAAATAGACAACATTTGCATCGAACCGTGCGAAATGCATATTATTGATATAAAGAAGAGCAGACTAAAAAGTAGGGACAACTGTTTGAACGATACTAATAAATTATAGGCAACACAAAGGGCAAAGGATAAATGATGTGGTGTATGTGTGTCGAGCATGGGGCTGCAAGAGGGGTCAATGACACGCACCCCGACCCACGTTGGGCTAGATATATACAGGACGTGAGTCACTTCTGGGGGTAACCAGCTGCTGCGCACAAAAACCACCCTCGGCTGCAGTGTAAGCGCGCGTGTTCGTGCATACGTCTCTTTGTTATAACTGCTAATTAAATAAAAAAACCCAAACATTAATTTGATGAATTTTAAAGATAATCTCATACGTAAAAAACTGCATTTTGAGTAAATATTTCCATCGGTATTTCAATATCAGTTGTCTATTTATCATAAAACTTTTATATAAAACCATTTGGAAGCGAAACTTTGTTGGCAGTTAGAGAACTACAGTAACTGCATTGAAAGCCACACGAGTAGGTATTGATATAATGTCGCGTTCAGTCTGAAACTTTGAATAACGTACGTAACAATGATTGTGATGCAGGGAGTGAAAGCGGCAGCATATGCCGGCCTCATTCGCTTTGTAAAGTGTGGATCTGTCGCCATATGGTTACTGCACTGGGTCACCCGAAATAATCAATACAGCCATAAAAGAATGTAATTTATGGGTTGGTCGATATTTAATGTTGCTACATTCATTTCATGTTTAAATTGAATGGATTGTTTTTAAGCTGAATATTATTTTAAAGTAATTAAAGTGAATATTCAAGGAAGGATGATGAAATGTGGAGGATAATGTAGCTGTATCTCGTCAATGAGTGGTTTTCAAAGGGCGAGGAACTACAACAATCGGCCTTCACCTAGGGCTGGCTGGGCATCGATCCTACGCAGTTCTTGCCAGACGAGTATATTTATAACTATGGTTGAGAATGTGAAAATCCATTTACTCTGAAGGCACAGGATCAAGGCAAAAAATATTAATGTATTAGTGAGTGGTTTCAATAAGGACATTGCTCTCGTTTATGTTCGAATCAAAGATCACTTAATTTTGATTTAATGTATTATATACTATTACATATAACAATATAAATTTCGTCAGTTGCGTGACTCACGTCGTTAGCAACCGAAACTTTGAAGGCGGAAACTAGCTTCGTAGTGACGTAATAGGCTTTGTACTTAATCATTTATATGAAATCTTTGTGAGAACGATCGCATTCAAGGAGAAGGCAAGCATTAGTATTGTCGAATCCATTTGTTACGAGTTCTCATGAGAAATGAATAGTTGTCTCGAGGCGTCAATAACCTCGTCGGTACGGATCGTGGAATTGCAATAAATACGACATCGGCGGCACTGGCCTGGTCAAGAGCCTTTCAAGGTCGGGAGGCGAGGCGGGGAGCGCCCCATATCTGTACCTGGGCTACTTTTGCTTTATTACTCGCATTCCAACTGTTTCTAAACAAAATCCTGGGTCTTTCGTAAAATTATACGTGTTGAATCATTGGAAACTGCTGTGAGCCAAAATTATTGATTTGTGTAAGACTATTATAGTTTAGGAAGTTAGGAACTTTTTTTTCGAGGCTATAGACGCATGTAGATGACAAGAGTCACGGTCGCCAATTTCATCGAGATTACATGTGCTCAAGTTGCTGGTTTCATAACTTAGTCAGTCAAGGTCGCGCATTAATGGCTTTGTACTTGAAATGCTAACGTAACCAACTGGAAACTCATTGTAAATTACTTCTTCAAGTAAAATCCTTGCAGACAACTTAATAGCACTATTATTTGCTTCCTCAAACGTCTTCACAGTTAATAATTGAACAATCAGCATAATTTTATAACTATGTCGATATCTATTGTGTTTGTACTGTGTACACGACGAAGCATCTGATCGTTAGCAGGTAGCCCGAGTTGAAAAGAGACAGACACATATAACTCGTAAGGAATATAATAAAAGGATCCTCAGGTCACGGCAGGAAGTATGAAGCGGCGAACTCACCGCAGGTCGAGGAAACGGGCGGCCTTTGTTCTCCTTTCACAGGACATATTGTTTGTTGACAAATTCACAGCGACACAGATGACACTTCACAACAGAGGTGTAGGCACCATGCTCACAATGTAGGCGCGTGCGTCCGCGCACCTCGGACACTACCACCGGCGGCGAGAGAACGCGCGCACTGACGTTTCGGCGAGCCGCGAGCGATACGCAAGCTACCTGCTTGGTGGTCGTTTCCGCGGTGAGGTGAAGCGGAGGTGCGCATCGTGGCGACCAGGCACACTGCACAGTGTACCGTGTAAACTCTGACGCGTGTTCACCCCACGTACGTCTGTTCTGCTAGCAAGTGCAATGTGCATTTGTTTCCTTTGCTATCATATCACCTAATGAAAAAAAATTAAAACTAAAATAAAATTAAAACTATTTCTTTTCTACTATATTTACATTTTAAATGGACGCCTTGGTAGATATGCATAATTCAGGTAAAAGCAATAGATACATTAATAACAAATACTAATTAAAATATAATAACGCATTTGTCTTACACTTACATTACTTAATAAAATGTAAGCTTAATGAAACGCGTTAATTTTACTTTAAGAATAGAATGTACAAATATTGCTAAATGAAAGTTACTCAGTAATAGCTTTGATAATTGTTCTAAACACACCAACTTCTGCCTAATTGCCACAGAAAGGTTCAAGTAAACATTAACGTAAATATGAAATTTCAAATTGAATCATTATTCCAAGTGGCAACGACCGATGTATTTACGGACTGATAGTAATAATATTGTGTTAAAATCGGCCAGTCAAAAGGGCAACGAGAAATTTACCAACTTGACTTATAACTTTGTCCTAATTTACATGTAAATATTGTTTATTGAAATATGAGTCATTTTCGAAGGCTCGGCCAACTTTCACCATTGCTCGAATACAATTAACGAGTAAACGGCATGAATGACCCCGAAGTAATGTATCCACTGTTTTCAACTACATATATGAAAACGGTTGTCGAGTTTTCTTTCTTTTTCTTAAGAAAACTAGTTTTTTTATTTGTCTTGCCACCTCTTAAATCTATTGTTGGTGAAAATCTTAAATTCATTGTTTTGCCAGCTCATTCCGACTGTGAAGGATTGAGGTTTGACATAAAATGAAAAATATAGCTAACTTAGAATGACTTCAATACTGGCGACAACATTTAAAAATCGGTTTATTGCTTTTAGAGTTCATCCATTATAAAACATCCAAAAAGCAAAACCTTTCTAGTATATTTGTTAAGTGTAGATGGCGCTTGGCTTCATGTCTTTTACTGGTTTACAGAATAAAATATTTGTGACAAAGTCTTGGAAGACAGCTACTACGGTTATAAAATTTTATCTAATTCCGAATTTGTATAAACGGGTTTAACATCAAACTGAAAAATAAGCAATTAGAAAATAAACTCAGAGTTTGTATGCGATCATGTTAGGGCATCAAGTACGTCACATGATCCTACATGGTTTATGAAAAAGATCAACCCGAAAATTTTCATTTGTCGCAGTCGTAACTTTGAAGTACACAGAGGCACATTGTAACACAGCGAGTGTTCCTCTGTTCTCACTTTCTACTTATCCCACTTGCGGAGCGGACACAAAACAGGACGAGATGAGTATTCCCGCCGGAGCCTCAAACGACCCTCCTGTTTTTTCCTTGAGCCGAAATATCATCGCCGCCTCGCTCCCCGTTGTTCTTAGAGTAATTTACTTTATTGTACACAAGACAGCGAGCGGGCGTGTATTTCGTGTTTTCAAAGAGCAAATCTGCGTCAAAATGTCCGTAAACAAGTTCAGCGAAGGCGCTTCGAGTTAATACTTTTGAGAATAAATGATTTTTATAGCCATCCCTTCATTTGAAGCAGTCGCTACAAAAATTTCAGTTTCTTCGGTCGTGCTAAAGAAAAGACTTCACTTCAAATAAATAGATAAGTGTGTGGAGCTAATAATGATTGTATTATTTTTTTTTATTTGCGTTTGCCTATAAAAAAATACATAAACACTAAGATATAACGACCTACTTTTGTTTTTGGAAGTAGGTTCAAAATAGAAAACGGCTTTTTCACGAACTCCATAAATTTTACTTTCAAGGCGCTACGAACAATATTTCACAGAGAGCACTTTAAAATGATCCAAACGAGGAAAATAAACAGCAGTTTAATTATTGAAATATGAAAGTTCGCTTAAAATTGAAACATGAAAGACCGTTTTATATTGCAATACTCCACGATAGCTATTAAACATTTCGGTAAACATTTCCCGCATTGAACATGGGTTTGTTTTGCTTATTATCTACTGACAAAGATATTGACTTAAGTTAAACTACTATTAACTTGAGAGAAAGAAATTAACTTGAGTTGGCATATTGCACACTGAAATAAGAGCGTCTAGAATCTAGCGCCCTAATTGTTAAGTCCTTTATGTGTTACACTTATTGTTACATTGTTATTTTGCGGACTGGCTGTTTGTATCGCAAACTAACGCAACTATTATTGAAAGCTGTATGTATTGATTGATGACCATTATCAAAAATATTTGCAAAACAAGGATATCTGAATGTTTTATTGCGATAAAAAGCTTATATGACTCTAGCCACCAAACTGAAACAGCTCAGTTGCGATGTGAAAGAAAGACATAAACAAACATAATTTACGTATACAATATTTGTAAGGATGTTTGTGTTATTTATATTGTATCATTTAGATCAAGCTTAATATTTGGCCTATAAATACTAAAAATTAGGATAATTTTCGAAAAATATGAAAAGAAAGAAAAATTATTAAAAGACGACCCATATTCATAAGAAACACATATCTCAGGAAACTTTCACCATTATAAATTTAAACTTTGAACTGCTCAAGGCTAGGTACCTACTATATTTCATTAGTGCATATTCGCAGTTCGAAGTGTAAGCTTTAATTCTCCATTCGAATTTATTTATATATGTAGGTATTTAATTATTTACATCGGGCTTGTAACAAAAGACAAACTGTCAGCCTAATTGTCAGTCCGTATATAAAGGGGGCGGCGTAATGAATGGATAATATGGTAGCTGCGGGTAGAAGACGTTGTGTCTGTTCAGAAGTATACAGAGTATAACATTTCGAATTGAAACAGGCATGTTTTCCCTTCATTTGGCACATGGATAACCACATCTTTTTTTCTACCACGGAAGATTACTATTAGGGCATAAAATAAAAAAACAAAACTTGAAATTTGACTAAACATCTTTGTACAAAAAATTAATATTCGATAGCGCATCATAGGAACAAATTCCTTCATTTGGACTCTTACCACCAGAGGAGTGTCACAAAGAGTATTTGTTTACGAAAATGTCGAATATCTCAAACTGTACTGAATACAAAACGTACTTTTATGAACACCCACAGCGTCCTCTACTACCTGCAATTACTATATTATCTATTCATTCCGCCACACCTGTACGTTACGTTTAGTTAAAAGTCGCTTAGTTCCCGAAAATATTCGAAATTGTCGAAGTTCGAAAATAATTACTCTTTTGCCACTCTTTTTGGTGATATAACTTATTTATTTATTTATTACTCTTTAACAAATAATTGTACAGTAAACTTAAAAATATATATATTAGTAACAAGTACAAAAGAAAGAGTACAATTTGTTGGGCGGCCTTATCACTCAGAAGTGATCTCTTCCAGGCAACACGGGCAAAAGGTAACAAGCATTAATAGAGTACTGACTATAATGAGTATAACTCTAAATGAAGATTTTTTCAAACTGTTTTTGACATAGAATCCCTGAATGATGAGATGCGCTATCGAATAAGCCACGATTGAACTATGAAAAAAAAAAACATATTTTCCAGATACGCTGCATACATGAAGATATAAATAATGCTTACTATAGTTAGCATTATTGATTTTAATTATGTTAACAACATCGTTAAAATAACTGACTGGACAAGAAGCAGCATACTATGTTATTATGTTTACGATTCGTATGCATATAGCAATTTGTTTAAAAACACGTACGTACATATTTTACGTGATATACCTTACTATACGGAAATGGAAAATAAATTGATTGAATATTTCAAATACCTCTGATTTTTCGACCACATAATATGTTGCCGTGTAAAATAGCGCTCAAATAATAACGTAAACTGGCATATGTCGATAATTTAATTTTATATTTTAATAAAAATATATGTTCAAAATTTAAATGAAGGTTTATTCAAAAGAATGTATATGAATAACTAGCTGCTCCCCGTGGTTTCACCCGTGTAAGTCCGTATCCCGTAAGAATATCGGGATAAAAATTTTATTCCAGTTGTCCAGCTGTCAACGTACCAAATTTCATTGCAATCGGTTCAGTAGTTCTTGCATGAAAGAGCAACAAACACAATATTAGTAGATTAGGATATAACATTAATAGTATAGGATAGGATTTAATTGTGCTGTATGTTATTCTGGTGCATAATCTACATCACTCTCAAGTATCATCAAAAACCGTTCAGTGGTTTTCGCTGTAACGCGATAATTTAATACATATAAATTACATATAAATATAAAATAAACATATAAATTCAATAATTTTATTTTTAAAGCCACTAACTTACAAATCAATGTCAATGATGATCGATGAACGCATGTTGTGTAAACATATTAAACAATAATATAAAAGATTCTTAGATAGCTAGACGTATTTAAAAGCTAAATGCACGCGAAACCGCCATTAGGAAATGGGCGCTGCCGCAACCAACATACGATAACGATTTCGCCAGGCAGCCGCACTGAATGGGGAAAATTGCGCTTTTCAGCAAAATGAAAGCCAGCTCTGCTTACAAAATTCCTCCTAGATAAAAAAAGCATATAAATTTTTGGGGGCGCCGCTTCTTTGATATTATATGCATCCGTAAGCCGCAATAGAATCCGCCGAAATTAAAAAGCTCGCCTCGTGATGAAAGATTTAAAATGTTTGTATCGAATTTTTTATTATTCTACTTATGTCCTTACCTTCAGTAATTAACCACCGCAGTCGAGTATAAAAATAGACAATCAGACCAGACTTCTTTCAGACGGCAGATTTGGAACAATAAAGCAAGTTTTGCTTAATTATAAAAAAATGTTTGATTCAACACTTCTTCTTGTATTAAGTATACAATGGGTCGAGGTGAAGACTTGATTATGCGGTCTAGTAAGCTCAAAGCAAGCAAATTTATCTGTCAAAATGCTGTTTAAGTAATTGACTGTATTTCATGATTAAATTAGATTTTCATTCCGCAATGCAATCTTGCTATTAGGTCCATAAAAGGTACAGCAACAATGAATAAAGGATTTGTATCTAATTGTTGTTGATCGACGTATAGATATTGCAATATTCAGAATGTTACCAACCAGGGGTAATACTAACGTCCCTTATATTAGAACGCAATAAGAATTATTTTTATAGGAGAACGAGAATAACTAAATTTGTTGTGCTAGTGTATAGTGCAACCTTTCGTTGGTTTTAAAGGATGAAATTATTTTCTTACAACTAATTCAATATATCTTGTATCCTTCAGTGAGCGTCGAAGTTTGTGCTCCGTATCGTCTGCAATTTTCCTTTCTGATCCTAATAAGGTATGGTGTGTCTCTTTCAGAAAAATACACTTATATTGTAAATGTGAAAGTCTGTTTGTTTGGATGTTTGTACGTCAATCACACTGAAACTACTGAATGGATTTTGATGAAATTTGGTATACAGACAGGGTACAAGCTAACTTGGGTGACAGGATACTTTTTATCCCGATTAAATGCTCCCTTGGCATAGAACAGGAATCTTGATATGCGGGCGGAGTCAGAACGACGTCTAGTTCTCCATAAAAATGTATAACTATGAGATTTTCCCATCTTTTATTCAACATTCTTTTTATCAAAACATCACATTTTCAATTCTAAGTTTCATTTGGACGCAGTATTATGGTATATGAGAGCGTAGGTGTGAAAACGCTTACCTACACTTAAAAAACCCTAGTTATTTATTACACTTGCACCGGACCGGTGTAACTGTGGCACAAATTGGAACAAAAGTAGTACATTATTTCTGTATAAACAAAGGAGGCGCGACTCGAGAGCGGCCGCCCAAGTGGGGCAGGTATTGTGGCTAGAACAAGGAAGAGGAAGCGTCGTGAAGGCCTAGCAACAATACCCAAATATCCCTTAACAACACTCTGTCCAATGCTACTTGTGACGTTTATGCGGAGCGATTATTTCGTAAATAGTACCTCGAGACACCCTTGTCTTCAGTTTGTCACTGTTACATTGGAAATGATTGTATATCTATGAAAGTTTGATAAATTAACATACAGACGAATTGGTCTTTTATCATTTTTGAAGATAGTAGAGCTACAATAGAAGATATTTTATTTACGTCAACCTACCCATAACCAATATAACTGCAAATATTTAAATAGTTAGTAGCAACGGATTTATGAAACGAATTGTTAAGCTGAAACTATTTGCTCAAGTCAACTGACAAAGCTATGCAGCATTGTAAGCTATACCAAACAGACGAATTAATAATTGGTTGTGGGGGCGACATCGTCAGGTCGTTGGGATTTGCTTAAATCCTAAAACTAACGAAGCTGTTTGTTTGAGCGAACAATCCGTAGCGTTCGGTGTGCACCTCGGCACCTAACCTACATTTTTCCTAATCCAGAATAGGCTTTACATAAAGCTGTACGTTGTTAGTGGTGTTATTCAGGAATCCGTTCCGACCCGCGCGCTATAGGATCAAAGTACATTTTTATTTTCTTCACAAACGTAAGAAAACTGTATGTTGTATCGAAATTGTTGGATATGACCTTGATATATGTCGATATTTATTAACGGTACGGTGAAATCTATGTGTCACAAGATGTATTTATGTTCCACTTTTTTTTAAATATAAGAATATCAGGACAAAATATTCAATTTTCCAAATTAGACGTTATGTTAATTTAAAGTACCGGTTGCAAAATCTAAATCTTTCAATTAAAACGCTACAAGTTCCTTATTTCAATTAAGTACTCATTTAAAGAAGACAATGTTATAATAATTATTGCTTTTCTTTCCTAGCCACGGTTTGAAAATACTTAATTAACTAACTGAAGAGAAAAAGACGAGATGAGGAAGTGAATCGATAAAATGGGTAAATTACAATAACGGAGTGGGTATTCTATAAAAATTAAGATTTAATCTACGGATTAAGGAAATTACTATATTATGGCAGAAAAGATAAAGTAATTTTTATTAGCCGGACGTTTCGAATAGTTAACAGCAAGCTTGGTCACATGACAGTGTTAATAGATTCCATATTAATCTTCAATTTCTTTATAATAATCACGTAAAATAAACACAAGGAAGTATGTCGACTAAAACTGAATTAATTGTATTCAAAAAATGAACTATAAAGTAAATTCTTTGTTATTCCATTACACTTTCAGGAACTAAGTCGTAAAACTATTAAATATTCAAAGTAAACTAACCTCTTAACGAGTTAGAGTCATGCAAAATTAACTAAGGATAATGAGATAGGGTTCAGAAACATTATTCCGAGCGGCTGTAGTTCGGTGAAAAACCTTTTGAGTATATCGTGAATAAGTGATCTGAGGGCACAGCAGTGCCCCCGCCAAGTCGAACAAACAAGACACGGCCATACCATCCTATCCTCATAGCCATTTGTCCCTTCTAATTACTTAATTTTAAAACTGCGTGTCGATATTTTAGGGCTGAGAGGAATAAGTTAGCTTAAATATATAATTCATTTTCATTTTCTCTTATTCTATATGAATATTGTGATGACAAAATAAAATTAATCTCGTGTGCGGTTTGTACTTGGGTATATTATTTTCGAGTCGGCAAAACAATCTACGTAGGTAAAACAAACTCAATTTAATAGCGTTGTATACATTTGCCTATTTGTAACTATCTATATGGGGACTAAGTAGTTCCTTACAATTATTGATATAGTGCAAGTTGAACTATTTGAATAAAATTACTTGTTGCCGTGTCAAGTGCCAAGTCATTTATAGATAGGTGCGTACTTAATTAACCCACTTGGTTTTCATTCGATTTCACTACTTTTTATAGAGCACGTTATCAAATTTGATGTTTTTAAGAGATAGCTATAATGATAGATACCTATTACCTATATTAGATTTTAAGACTGGCAATCGTTGACATTTGCACAAGAAAAAACCACTAAAATATGAATAGCAAATAATTATTTTAGACTTATACCGAAAATGCGTGTTAAGACTTTGATCATAAATAACGACATTTATGGTCGCAGGTGTTAGAATACAGGTAATTTAACCTCTTGGTAACATAAGATAGCGCTATTCAATAAATAAATAAATTCTCAATATTCGATAGTTCTGCCTATAAGGAGGAAAATATAAGGGTAAAACGAAAAAATAATAATCTAAATTCTCTCTCTTTCTCTCTCTTCTTTTTATACAAATTCTCGTTAAAAACATATCTTTACCTATAATGTAAATGACGTTTGGTTTTATGATGCTAGACACAAACTCCAGACTTTTGTAGCTTTCAACAACGGTTGTCACCTTATACCAAGTGCATCGTCTGCTATTTTCCTCCTTGTAGTGAAAACAACCAATATGTACATAATAAAATCTATTACACATCGTATTGAAGGCGTTATTCAAATGCATCGCTCTGTATATACAATTTGGCCATCAAAATAATCATAGCTCAAGTACTAAGTTGTCAATGTTGTTTGAAATATAGGTATGACAATAATGACATCGTTATATAAAATAATATTTTAAAGCAATTATATAAACATAAATGTTAATACTCTATCTAATCCGCTTGGAAAACTACGAGAAGCGTATATTTATGGTTATTTCGATTGTTTGCGTATATTGAGTGAATGCAAACATTTTCGAGTAAGTAAATAAAATTCTAAACATCAATCTTACCCAATTCGTTAATTCTAAACAGTACAATTTATCTGTGTGTTTACTTAGTGTTATCGGCCATGTGACGTCATAAGCATGAATATTTGCACAATCGTATGTGGCCGTCAACAAACAACCGTGCAGGTCTCTACTCGATAATACCAAGGCTTTCCACTTTCCGTAACATTTACTACTTAAACAATGTGTCTGCTTAATAGGATTTAATTTGATTAATATTTTACGCTCTTATAAATATACACAGTACATTATAAAATATACATAGCTTTATGTTGAAGTACGTCTAAGAGTTGAAGCTTAGTGCTTCAACTTTTAGTCGGTTAGTGTTATGATTAAAACAGAAATTAGGTTTATATGAATCAATAAAAAGTCGCAATGATCGCACATGTGATTAATAACATTTCCGGTTTGTAATTGTAAGAACTGCAAGGACAAATGAAATGAGTCCATTCCATAATTATTGCACAATTACCTTGACAATCTCCCATGCTTAAAAAACCCAATGATTGCTTTCGACAAACAATAACATGTTTGAATCGATGGAAATATTTCATTCAATCAAGAATTTGTTGAAATGTTAATTCCAAATCAGGCACAAGATATTAATAAAACCCCGTCAAAAACTTTGATGTAAATTAAATAATATGCACGTAAAAATGCTCCGAGTCACTATAAATACGTTTAATGACGTCCTCGAGGGAGGTCATTAGGAGCATAATTTCCGCACAGATAAATAACAAACACAAACACGGAATTGACTAAATGTGTTAGTCTTATTCAATGAGTCTAAAGTCTGCAGCAACCAAAAACATCCCAGTCAATATAGAACTACGTTTATACAAATAATGTGTAGTGGAGTATTACGAGCGCCTTGCTAGTGCAATTTCTGGGCAGAGGTCATTGATAACGCAGTCAGACGATCTACTTTTATTTTTATGATAACCATATCGTATCGCATTCTAAATAAACGCACCGACCGATTAAATGTTTACTGTGAAAATATAAATTTTAATGACAATATTATGGATACACAATAAAATCTTTTCCGTGTTCCTTCTCCACAACTAAGTAACATTTTATAAAGCTATCAAAAGAATAGTTTACTTGAATAAAAAAATAATTAATTTAGTAAGAAAAATACTAAATACACGCACTTAACCCATGACGACAATATTATTCATATGATTTGTCCAATGCTAATTCATGCAATGAATATAATGGTGGGAAACTAATCATAATGGTAGAGTTTTTGTAACGTATTACAATGTAACGGAAAAGGATAACATTAGGTACAATGCAACCATAACAATATAATGCAGTAAATGTCAAAACAATATCTAAAAACAAACGAAACTTTATGAGTTAACCGATTAGTACCTGCCCGTAAACTTTGAAACTAGCACATTGTTCAAGAGATAAAACATACCTCAAGCAACACACCGCGACACTGATCCATACAAAGTTCCCATGTTAAAATGCATTCATTTCATCGCAAGCACAGTTGGAACTTCAAAGCGAGGATAGCACTAAACGTCAATAACAAGAAATGGTTACACTATAGATACAACACGTGTACAGAGCAACGCGCCGAAACGAACTGGGACGGACGATCTATTATAGCGGTGCGCGTACGCAGGACGGCGACTGCGGACCATTTCCCCCACACTGCTTGCTCCGTTAGATTTTGTCGCGTTACGTTTTCTCTATCTTATAAACAATATACTGGGTGACGTATATTTTCCTGGTACAATAATTTATGCTATCGACTTTTTTGATAACCTCAAATGACAAACCTATCGTCTTACGTAGATACTTATTTCTGTTCAGTATTATTCAATCTGTACCTACAAAATTTACAATTTTAATTCAATAACAGTTCTTATACCACCTCAAACCTATATTGCCTTTCCAAATTTAAGGTCAACGTGGTAATTATTAAAAGCACAATTCCTTCGCTCGTAATTTGTAACTTGTAAGAAGTTTATATAGCTTAAAGGTAAATATTACAGAGACTTTATTCTATTAAAATTCAACCGTAGAAGTAATCATGAATAATAAAAGCAACTTGGATATACAACTGTGCTTCTTATGATTCAGAAGGAAAATCAAATTTTTAATTTTTACTCAAAATTGCTTTAAACCCTGTAAGCCGTCTTTGTCTTGAAAATTTGTGCATTATATTTAAAAAAACCCTTTTTGTTATTAATTATATATGTATACCGATCACACACATCAAACTACTCTTTTGATGTTGGATCATCGACTTATAAAGTTCGTATGCCGGCACAACTGGCATTTACCAATGTGTGCCGGAATGGATTACTAGACCGACTTGCAGAAGCGCTATACCGTTATGCACTTCTGCTACTTTTTCTGATGCATTCGTGGTGTTCGTTGCAAGGCCGTTATTCACCGGTTCTGAGACAGGTGAAGTTACCGTCAGGTTTTCGCGAGCGCAGCGTCTCCAATCTTTAAATATTCAAGTACTGCTTCATTATCGCTTTGTGACTGGATACTGGGCGTTGGAAAATACCCTTCACTAACTTCGCACTTACACTGGATGCTATTGCACAAATTCTTTAGTAAACGATCACAATATACAACATACAAGCAAGTATCTAGAATATAATAATATCGACTATTAAAATATCAATACGTTACTGTACTTTAATACCGCCGTATGAGAATTCGTCTGCTTTTCATATTCGTCTAGTAATAAGATGAACTTTCATTTTGTTCATAATTACGAGTAGGTACTACGTGAAGAGAAAATTATGTTTAAATAACTATATGAAGGACGACAACATGATCAAAATAAAGTCCAGAAAAACCATCTCGACTGCAGCGACCTGCCCTCGACATTCCACATAATTTAAAACTTGACACAAGCTGTTTCTGAATACGGCCTTACGACTTTCAAAAGATTTTTTTACCTAATGTACAAGAAAACCTTGCGGCTCAGCCTCGGTGACAAGCTAATAGAATTTATAAGTTTTGGCTATTGCGGCATATCTTTCGCCAAAAGGCACAATAAATTACGTTTATTAGGCGTCATAAAATATTTACTAACTCTTGACAGTAAATACATACTTAAAGTCAGCCTATTTAAAAACTATTACGCGTAAATGGAAAGGTAATGTATAATCATTATCATGAAAGTTTTTCACCGTTATTTTGTTATTCACCGTTTCTTTCGTCTCGTTTTACCGGTTCTCCCAGGAGGTTCACACCGAAAACAAAGATGTTATAAGGATTACAGCCAAGGCTTTTATTGTGTCCCATTGTTTTAGATTCCAGCGCGAGGACATGTTAAGTTCAGACAATTTTCCTATCCTAAAACTATATCTAATTGTGCATATAAATATAAGAATTACTAAAGTTAAAGTGTGCATCGATATTTATAAAATGGCTATTCGGTAGACTTACCGTTATGAGAAAATTATTTTCCACGATGGAGCCTTATAATTAAAACTCTCCGGGATTGTTTTGTTTTTGCCATTACAGTAATGTGTATTACCTGAAACAAAAACAACTCAGATAAAATCACTTGGTTTTTAATTCGTTATTAAAGAAAGATATCACTGTCGTACGAATCTATCAGATAATAATAAAATAGAAGGTCTGGACAGGCATAAATTTGAGAACAAAACAGACAATAATGCATGTAATATAAATAATTGTTTTAATTTAATTAATAATGTTTTTTTTTATTTTGTCAATCACAGAATCCACAAAGCTGATAAGTTCAATTTGATCGTTATATATCAAACTACGCGACGACGGCAAAATTATTCAAATAGGACCCATCCAAACTGTGTTTATTTTTGGGGAATATCCATAAAATGTCACAAACGTTTGTAATATGACAGGATAAGGGTTTGTAGAGTATGTTGTCTTGAGAATATGGTTGAGCCGTGGCTCGCAAAGTGAGAGGGACGCGATGTAATATCGCCGTTATGAATAGCGGAATATGGCATTCAGAAAGTATTTTGTCGCTGTATAAAGATTCACAACTATACCTAACATTAGAATTAATAGTCTTGTCATCTTTTCGGAATACGTGTGCTGGAAAAACACGCTAGCGTTCATTCTCTTGTTGAATATGAAATGTTGTTCACATTTCCTGCTTACCATACAAGACGAAATTGTTTTAACGTTGTACTACTGATGTATATTTTTAAATAAATAAATGTAGTGTATTTTTTTCTACACATATTCTTAAAATATGTGTGAACAACCTTCAAAAATAAACATAGATTAATACGTGCTGCTCAATAATGACGCCAACTAATTGTGTATTAAAACAAACTCGTTTTGCGTAAGGAGGTCAAGTTCGGAGCTAATGTCATTATCATCTTTGCCATAATCAATAGATTCTGAATCGAAGCCCACTACGACTTGTGTTTGGTTAGCCAATAGTTCAAACCGGTGAGAAGTGGCTACGAAATGTCCGCTACGTATAACTTAATTTGTGAATTCACAGTAGAACGTCACAATCACAGGAGAGGACCTTGTGACTAACGAGTAGATGCGACGGTAAGCTAGCGTTAGCTGGCGAACGGTGCAAGGTCAGCAGTCAAGTGTAAGACACAGGGTTACGATATCTTATGTACATATCGAATAACCACAGCATTCCTACCTGCAAACAAACGTTGGTCACGCGTGATGGACGTTTCATTACAACTATATTGCCTTCGCAGAAATAGTTATGCACGTGGTTTTTATCAGGTAACTTTATTTAAAACATCCAATTTTTTTCTGCGTCGCTTGTTACTGTAAGTTTTTGATTGATATGTAATTAATCTAATGAAGGCGTCTAAATGTATATCTTCTATGCTATATATAACGATAGAAGTAGCTCGGAAAAACACCACAAGCACGTACGCAACTTATATAATGAGGGTGTTAGAAAACATTTAAATGACTAAGCTTAATGCATACAAAACATTTACATTTACACCGTAATCCAAGTTGCGAATGCGCGCCATGCTCGCAACATGCATGTAAACACCATAAATTGTGTTTGTATTGCATTTGGAAGCTACGTACTCTAAAAGGCTTTGCGTAATACAAACGCTCCTTTTATACGTGCATACAAGATGGAAGTTTTAAGTGAATAAATGAATGAGCTAATGGAACATCGGATAGAGCAGGGATCTTAGGGTTCAAGTGATTAATCACCGAGGGAGTTTTGATAAGAGCAGCTCGAAACTAAGTGGTTTTTACGTTCGCTTATATAGAAACTGAGCTATTTAAACATACTTTAAATGTGAACATAAGAAAGTAAGAATTATGCCAATGACGTCAGTAAATACTTGAGTATGCTGTGGGCTATATTTTTGAATATTAGACAGATGTCAAGAAGGCGTTTGCGACTTTCTTAAGAAGTCATTCGTCGATGACCCTCTGATGGGCCTAAGTGTTCACTCGAGTTCTTGTGGCACACCGCCGAAACGCTTCAACGATCATCTGTGTACACTTGGTCAGAGCCTGCGCGCGCATCGCGATCAATATCCTTGGCTGCGTCGACTTCGCACCGGCTCGTTTTGAAATTTCTGAACTCATTTGCAATAAGTGACAATTTTAATAGCAAACATTAAACTTCAAATTTTAACGGCCACATCGACGGTAAACTATACGGAACGATCGGTGCGAAGTTACGATAATAGTTACGTAGTTTGGAAGCGAACATCGATACTGATAACTTATTTACGAGTACAAGTAAAGTTGTAGTTAGTTTGTAGAGTCAGTGTCAATATCCTTAAAGTGGTCTCGCTAATTATAGTCTTTATTCATAAACTAATATTTAATATAGCGTTGTTCAGAAGCGCCGTCTCGCGCAATAACCGTAATTTCGCGTTATTTCCCTATAAAGAAACGCTTCTTACGTATCTTTGGGCCTTGAAAATTATTTTTGCCAAATATTCTTAGAAAAGTGAACTTTCATTCCAATATTAAACATATCAAGGTAATTGAGCAATTTTGTATAATGGAACTTTGAGATTCTGTTATCTGGTGCCGACAAAATGCCGCCGGCGTTTAATTTTCTTAGAAACAGCTAAGAATCGTGATACATAATATTATATTGGACGTTTTGTGTCTAATTTCGAATTTATAAAAAAAAAAATTAACTTAGATTGAACACGCAACGTTAATTTGAACAAAATTAAGTAATACTTCTTTACAACACGATTCGTAACAAATAGATAAACCAGAGGACAATGTAAATTGAAAAGTAAATATAGAATTTCATTGCCATCTTACTATCAAATATGAACTGAACTGAACAGGCATTAAATAGTTGAACGAGGAAAGCAAACAAAACACAATTAAGTTGGAGTTGATAAGTGTCTAAAGCAGACTGAATGGGAAAGTTGGAGCGAGTGTTGGCAAAGTGGCCGGCGTATACAGGCGTACGTATTGAAGATGTAACGTGCTCAGGAACTAACAATAGAAGTGTACGCCGAGCGTCACAATGACACGGGTGGGCGACGCACGGGGTTCATTGAACGCTATTGTGCATCTTCCAGGTAGAATTTAAAAAACATTTACGCGTTGTGAGATTTTCGCGAAACCTGTCTTGGGTCTTTTACAGCGCGTCAAAGGGCATGAAAGGGGCATTTTACGAAAGTTTAAATACGTCGTTTCTAATATAACGCTCTCCAACTGTGTCGTGCTGCACACGTGTTGTCGTAGTTAAATATAAACCGGCGGTTCAACGCACGAGGGGACGATACGCCTAACCTACTACTGTAACTACTCGCTTACTATCCAATGAATTAATGTTTATGATATTTAGCTCATCAATTTGTATCATGCTCTAACAGTTTAAAGTTTAAACCGCGTATCTACTTGTTCATAATGTTATCTAGACTTGTTGATTTAATAATTTACTTTTGTCAAGTATTTATTAATAAACATATTCTCTCTATTCCGAGACTATTGTATGCGCTTAACAAAAATAAGGGCATGGTCGTGCATACTTGAAATATTAGTAATTAGTTATCAGTGACCTAGCTGTTTGCTTATTTCGCTCACACTGCGTATTATGCTTACATGGTGGAACAAAGGCGAACAACATTGAGTCATCACAGGAAAGCCAACAACAATGATTTATACATGTCATTTATTCTATTTCCGTAAATAGTTATTAGACTGGTTTGAGTTTTGACATGGTATAAATGTATAAAATACAAAGTAGGTTTAATATAATCTCGCCTTGAAGTACACGGTTAACGCGGAGCTTCTTTCTGGTAAGCAAGTAGGTAGTGGTTAAGACTACAATTACAACCTTTAAAAGTGTATGGGAATTGCGAATGAGTTGACTGTATCGTCATAGCTGCTATTGTTTGTTAACGCTTCAGAGCTTACGTTTCTTTGCCTTGATGAGGACACTGAAGTGTAGTAACAATCACTATTTATCGAAAGGCTAAAATATAAGCAAAAAGCCCAACGAAATGTTTCATGTAATGAAATGAAGGAATTGCCAGCGGGCAGTCTTTTCGCTGCTTTCGTTTGTTTTCACGAGGAAAGTAGATAGCTTCTTTAAATCTAATTTCGTTAATTGAACCGAGATCGTGTTTCGGGGCTGGTACGAATATACAGCATTAACGTTTGGTTTAATTTTTATGTATATTCATTAAAACATAATAATTACTTATTCAAAGCCATCGCAAGTTAACAATAAATTTATTTGCTTTTTATAGTAGTTCCGCACCCAAAAGTTAAAACGGGACTTTATTACTAAGATTTCGCTGTTCGTCTGGTCTGTCTGTCTGACCTTTCGTCTCTCCGTCTGTCATTCATCTCATGTATCACGAGTAAGACGGTATAAATTTTAAGAGATCATGTATTTTAGCTGCCTATACCA